>NC_064857.1:98672550-98697550 GCF_024139225.1 Suncus etruscus | reverse complement strand
TCATATTCAGGGTTTAGTTTATCTCACTCCTATGTATATGTGTAAGATTTACTATGCCCCCCAATCCAATTTCTGTTTCAACCCTTCCTCCTTCCCCACAGAAAATGACACCTTCTTCATTTCTCCCAATTTTCCTCTATAGTTTTCACTGCGATCACATGTTACTTTTGTAGCTTTTTATTGTTTGTTTGGAGGGGCCACAACCCATGGTGCTCAAGGCTTACTCCTGGCTTTGTACTTAGGGATCACTCCTGGTGGTATTTGGGGGACCATATAGAATACTGGGGATTATACCTGTGTTGCCTTATACAAGACAGACAAGTAAGTGCCTTACTCACTGTACTATTAATCCAGCCCAATGTAGTAGCAGTTTTGGTCAGTTTGTTGTCTTTAATTGTTCATTGCCCATGTATGAATGAAATCATCCAATAGTTGTCTTTTCCTACTTTACTTCACTTAGAACAATGAATTTTCTTCCATTTTGCATCAAAGGGCACAACTGAACTGGTGCGTGTCATGTGGTATAGCAAGGGTGGCTGTTGTCATAACACACACGGATACAGAGCAGCAGAGAACCTGCTTGTAGCAAGATGCACATGAGTTCACTTTATTGCCAATTAGTACTTTCCTGCCTTTGGGTGACCAGTTTAGGGGGTGTAAATTAACATAAGATAGAAATCTACTTTCTGACTAGAAAATTTATTAAAATTTCATGCTACTACTGTTTCTACTATTGTCTAAATCTTGGGGGATACATCTGACATATGCATTTCAAGAAATACTGACCACCCAGATATTAGAAAATCTGGAAATTTAGTCCTTAAAAATGAACAAAATCATGGGTCAGAGAGATTAAAATGCTCACTTTGCATATATCCAACCTTGGTTCACCTTCAGCACCACTGTGCCACTAGGAGAGAGCCCTGAGTGTAGAGATAGATAAAGGTATGCCCCAAACGAACACATGAAAAAGAGGTCATCCAACCCAAAACTCCACCTATGTTTCTTAAATTTTTTGGATAAATCCGATCTATGCCAGGCATGTTAAAGCACTGTAGAATGAGACCTTCATAGGTCTTCTCTAGGAAAGAAGATTGAGATAGTAAAGTTAGAGAAAAACAATTCCTTGATCCTATTTTCCTTGTGTGTCACTTCTAAGCTATAGAGAGTTGTTTGGACTGTTGAGGTCTCTAAGTAAAAAACATTTCTCAGCCTTGGGAGTAACAAGGCTTATGAGAAAAATAAGATGAAAAGAGATATGGAGGGAAAAAGAAGGAAAAGGAGGAAAGAAGAAGTATATTTATAAAGGAAATTGGTGCATGAAAGTCCCTACCTACCCTAGACACTGTCCCTGGCTGATCTAAGAACATGAAGGCCTTAGAGCTGAAAGTTCACCACTGAATCACAAAGAAGGGAAAAGAGTGTAGCTTCTGAAATTTTCTCTTCAAGTCATCATTTTGGAAGTGGCATTATTTTTTATTATTATATAGTTAAGCTGGATAATGCACTTGGTAAATATTTTACCCCTACATGTTATTTACAGGACACAGCAATTGGAATAAAATGGACCAACCAGATGCTCATTTGGTAAGGATTGCAAGAAATATGAAGAGAATTCTGTCAGTAGTTTCCATCATAAATAATATGAACACACTCTTTGGCCTTGAAATTCTAATTCATGGAGGGAGACAGTACAAAGGGATTGAACACATGTTTCACATGCAAGACAACCTGGGTTAAATCCCAAACACCATTGGGCCTGAGAAGCACATTCTCACTTGACTCAAGCATTGAATCATCAGACCCCCATAGACTGACTAAGTATAATCAGGAGTAGCATCAGAACCTTCGAAGCACTGCTTGAGAGTCCCAAGATACAGATCATAGTAAAACATAGGCAGGGAGAAATAATCCAAATGTCCAATGCTATCCTGTTAAGGTATGTTCTCATAAATAACACCATTTTACTCAGTTGGAGGTGAACTGGTGGACTTTCAAGTTGTGATTGGGGGAACTGTCTTACAGTCCCACTTCTTTCAGAGCCTCAAAGTCCTCCTCTAGACTCCTTTAGCCACTAAAAGTTGAATGGAGAGGAAACAAAGAAAAATGAATGACCAGAATTAACTACATTTTATGACCGCATCTTATTGGCCACAATGACTTGGTCACATGACCAAAACTATCTGCAAGGGATGCTGGGAAAAAATCTTCTGCTATACTCAAGAAGAGGAGATCTGGTGATCTGGTACTGACACATTCACCAATGACTAAATGAAGGATGGTTCACAATAAAAAAAATTTATTGCATATCCTAGAAGCAATTTTTAATATAAAACATTCAGAAAAAAAATCGATTTTAGTAATTGTTTTGCCTAAACTTTATATACAAGTATTATCAATATGACATAAACAAAAACATGGACTTAATCTATTTCTTAAAATTAAATATCCAACATCTGTTGCCAACAAGCCCTATGTCTATCCCTGTGCTAACCACAAGGGGTCGGTAGAGAAGACAAGAACTCCCAATAAGGATATGGCCAGCAGCAAAAGCAGGACCTGAAGCAAAGATAAAACATTTTAAAGTATGGGGAGAGTGGGGTGGACGGGGGAGAAGAATTGGAATAATTCTTTCATAGACTCAGCAAAGTAATAGAAAAAAGGCAGGAGAGCCTGTTGAAGCAAAAATTAGAAACATTCTGAAGATGTCTATCTCCTTTAGTGAAAACAAGTGGTAAGAATATCACAAACCATTTCCACACTAAACACACAAATCACTATGAGATCAGCACTAATAGTGGTCCCATTTTACAGGTGAGGAAACTGAGGCAAAATGAAGCTAAAGAGTGCCCGAAGAACAACAATTTAGCAGAGTCTGTATTCCAGCCCAGTGTCTCAAAAGTCTACCCCGAAAGACCTTGAATTTGTGGAATCAGCGACCTGGATTCACATCTTAACTCCACCTCTGAACTTGAAGCTGTCCCCAGCCCTCAACTCTCTTCTCCTTCAAAGGGCTGGGTTGGTCCTTCCTATCTCAAGTATCCCCGGATGGCTGTGTCAACACTGGCACAAAGAGCCCCAATTGTGCTGCCTGGCACAGAAATATGCTGATGAATGCTGGTTTCCTTGCCAAAATGCCATAGGGACCCATTGCAGGCCTGAAGGCAGGGAAAGAAATGACTGGACTTGCACTTTAGAAATATTTATGCTGGAAATAGCTGTCTTCTCTGATTACTGTCCTGGATGGATGGGAGCAAGGAGAGATTTGTTAAGAAGGAGTTTAGATAAAAGGCAACGAGGGCCAGTGCTAGACAGAGCAAGAAAAAAATGCAGCTATGTGATCTAATTGTAGGTTATTAGGTAGAGAATAGGCCTTAGGGATTAGGCCAAATCAGTCAAATTATCCTCACGTCTTAGGAGAGTCGATATCCAGACTTCAGTGACTTTCCCAAGGTCATTTGGTTCCCTCCTTCACTGATTTCTCAGATTCAGCTAGTGCTGATATTAGATGGCCATACTGGAATTTCGGTCCAATCCAAATGAGAAAGCATCTCAGTATGTCTGCAGCACATATGTTCTATTATTCTTCAAGCATCCAAGAACATTGACCTCATCTGATCCTGTCAAAGACAACTAACTCCTCTTCCACTCCCAAAGAAGAAAAGAGTAGATTGACTAGGGTCTGGGAGACATAGCTCTCAGCTCTAGTTTAAATCCTATCCCCTTTTACTTTAAAATTAGTTCACAAAATTAAGGTTTGTTCTGGCACTAAAATGCTACCAAAATGTTGGTTCAGGAACTGTGTACAGATATCAGATGGATGGAGCAAAACTCACAGGGACAGAAAGCTTAGATATTTTAAAGCCATTCAGAGCCTAGACGTTCAGGAGATGCAAAGGGTCTGAGACAATATGATGTGTGGTCAATTGGGAAATTTGATAGTTGTGTCTGAAAGTATATCTTACTTAGAAAGTCTATGAAATGCCATGTCTTTTTGTCTCCCATTCAGAGAAGAGGAAAATCCAATGTCTCTTTGGAAGAAGCGCTGAATTCTACCACATGGGGGCGCAGGAAATAGCACTTGTTTTAGATAATAGACACTAGGTGGCGCCACTCTGCTAGTTTTCTTCATGTGTTAAATTTCATTGTTGTTTTTTTTTTATTCCTTTGTTTAGCAGTGGTATTGAGAGATTAACGTTAGTCTTGTAAAGGCATTTATTTTTGTTACTTTTAACATGTATGTCTAGGTAGTTGTGCTTTTTAATATGCTGTAATAAGCAAGACTAGTTAATATGTATCTTACTATACTTTATATTTTGCTTTTATGTAACTTTCAGATACTCAAATATAAATTTAGATTTAGTTTGTCATCTTGTCTTAAGAAAGTTCAGAATTATATCAGTACTAGGGAAATTTAACATAACTCAATATAAAGAAATTTGCTATCAATATAGTTAGTAGAAGGGACCGGAATGATAGTACTGTAGGTAGGGTGCTTACACACCCAGGTTCAATCCCTGGCAACACATACAGTCTCCTGAGCATCGCCAGAAGTGGTTCCTGACAGCAGAACCTGAAGTAAGTCCTGAGCACCACTTGGTCTAGCTTCCAAAACAACAACCAAACACACACACACACACACAACAACAACAACAACAACAACAACAACAAAGAACAAAGTGAAAACAGATTTTTGTATGTACATTTGTTTATAATGAGATTTTCTAGTGATATTTATTGTCTCATTAATTAGCATCTGAATTCTCTCCCTCTCTGGATTTCAACTCCCTAATTATAAAAATAAGGAAATTCCTTCCAAAGTCCTCAAAGATTTCTGCCATTCTGAAATAGTCATGAGTTCACAGATCTGCACCGCCTGCCCACCCATAACCCTTATGCGCACCTCATAGGCTGCCATCTAAACCAAAACACCTCCCTTGTGCTTAGTGACTCAGGATGTAGTTAGTCATAAGGTCTAACCAGCTTTGAGATCTAGGGTGTCCAACATTCCAGCGAGAATGGAGCCTGAACAAGATATAAGCTGACCCCTGGCAGAATCCCACTTACCACTCATGGATCAAAACTTGTTTAGCACACTGGACCACTCTTTTTGGGAGGCAGGGGCACACTTGGCAGTGCTCAGGACTTACTCCTGGTTGCTCTGCACTCTGGGATCACTCCTGACAGTGTTTGGGGAACTAACTATAGGAGTATAGTTAGTTGGGTATTAAGGAGTATAGTATAGTTGGGTATTAAACTTGGGTCTACAGTATGCAAGGCAAGTGCCCTACCTCATACAATTATGCTCTGCACCCCCAACCCCCACCAGCTCATTCTTTTCAGCTGCATTGAAGCTAACACTGGTACTATTTCCTACTGGTTGAGAGATGCTAACCCAATCACTCTCAAGTAGGAACTGAGCTCCAGCATCTATATAGAGAGCATTAAGAAGCTGAGCCCTGAGTCACTTACAGTTCTGGGCAAATTTTCTTTTAGTAGAGCTAGGCCACATGAGATCAGTTCTGTGACCCTGAACTAAACCCTGCCTCAGCTTTTGCCAACATCTGTCACCCTGAGAAGGGATGTTCAGTCGCTAGAGGGATTGGCTGGGGTGTTAGTTAAATCAGCCACACTGGCATAGAAAAGTCAGGGCCAGGCAAGGGAGAGGGAGGAATGAAATGGTTTCACATGCTGGTAGGAATGTCCCCTGGATTCGATTTCTTCCAATGGTCCTTCAGCAGCTTAAGAGCTAGAAGTATTCAGAAGTCAACAGGGCTATAAAATAAAAATCCAAGAGTTGTGAGACTACCCTACACACCATAATTTTAACCTCTTTGGACAGGTCTGTAGAAGCAAGGGTAGCAGCAAAGAAATAATAAGCCAATCCAGTCAGGAGAGAGCCATGGAGCCAATCTGTACCTGGTGTTATCTCTGAGTGCAAGCCAAAACAGATTCCTCTTTATTATATCAATATTCATCCACCAAGATGGGGAAGGTGGAGTCTGAGACAAAAGTACCAATCAGGTGGACTTTTACATATTAAAGGAAGAGGTTTAAGGAAGGAAGAAGTTGGGGGAATGCCTTTGTTTGGAGTTATCTTACACAGGGCTATAGGTAGAAAGAAAAGAAAAACCTTAAATCAGACCTGAGATAGTAAAAGAGAGTAAAGGGTTTAAGGTGTTTGTTTTGCATGTGACAGATCCTGACTGAATCACCATCATTGTATACAATCCCCTACAACACCGCCAGGGCTCGCACCTGAACACAGAAGCAGGAATAGCCCTTTAGCACCACTGGGTGTGGCGGACCCTCACCAGAAAAAAGAAAATCCTAATCACAGCATCCCTAAAGCTTTCACTAGAGTTGGGCAAACCTCCAGTGTGAGTTTATCAAACTGAGAGTCAATCCGAGGCTATTTCTGAGCCCGCGTGACACTAATGCACCTTTCAGGGACTCTGCCAGCAGCCACCAAATATCCAGCAGTGACTTAGTGACTTTTTCGAGCCTTGGCCAATGGCAGATTTATCTTGAGAACCAACAAGTCTCATTTTGTACCCAGTTCAGCTCTGGGGTGTACCATGCACCCTAAGGGTGAACACATTTTTGATTCAGACTCAATTGAGGATGTCACTGAGCCCTGAAAGGTCCCCTGAGCTTCACTATGCTCCTATGTGTGGGTTCTTACCAGACAGGGCCTGGACTTGGACTCAGGCACTTGTGGGGAGTACTGTGGGAAAGCAAGGAGGTAAAGTGAGGAGGGCAGAATCTGTATTGGGAAACTGAGACAGTGAAACAAGGAAACAGGGGGTGGGGTGGGGTGGAAGGGAGGAAGCAGTGATGAGCAGCAAAAGCCCAGGAACCCAACTTCTAAAAACCAAGCTGTCATCTCGCTTAGGTCCCCAAAGAGTGTTCCTTGGCACACAAGCACTGAGGGATGTCAATGACAGTTTTGGGGGCAGGAAACAAAGGTTCCTGCATGAAATTTATTTGAAAAATACTGAATTAAAGACAATTTTTTATCCCCTGCTCTGAGTTGTTAATATGCCACTAGGCATTACAACTCTGGGAAAGAAGGATTACTATATAGAGTTTCTCAGACTTTCTGAGTTCAGAACTTCATTTATTGTTAACGTTGGTCATACCTGGTGGCACTCAGGGCATATATTCCTGACTCTGCACTCAGGGATTACCTTGATGGTGCTTGGGGACCATATGGGATGTGGGGGATCAAACTCAGGGTTACTGATAAGGCAAATGCCCTTCTCACTGTACTCTCTCTGAAGGTCTGGAACTTTATATTTTTGGGTTTGGGGAGCACATCCAATGATGATCAGTTGTTACACCTGGCTTTGCACTTAGGAGCCAGCCACTCCTGACAGTGTTGGGGGACCACATGGGATGTCCCATGGCTGACTGCTTGCAATGCACACTTCCTATCCCAACTTTCATTTTTTTAAATCAGAGTATCTCAAGACAAATGCTCTGAGAAAGTCTGCTCAGAAAACAGTTTCTTGATGGTTGATCTGATTTCAGGTTCTGTGTTTGTGCTTTTCCATCTGAAAGATGCAGAGAGAAGACATGAGGAGTCCAGAGCTTGATGACAGATACACAGAAACCAAATTTCATAGGAATCATTTGCACCTTCACACTCTTCAAAGAAAAAGTGGCCTATTTTATCCTCTGTCAATTGCATTGGCTGCACCCCGAACCCCTATAATCAGACTTCTCAAGCCAGTGTCTTTGTGGTCCTTTGGGTAAGTCTGTCTTCTGCTATGGGAAGAAGAATAAATACACTTCCTAATTTCCAAGTCAAAGACAGTGCGAATTGATATTACACAGTAAAACGCGACGAGATTAAATCAATAACATCTGCAATAAGGCATAATGAAGGTAAAATTATATCTCTGGCTTCCTGAACAGCTGTGAATCTATTTTTAATGATCCTCATTTTTGGCAGTCAGCTAACAACTTCTAAAACGTCCTAGAAATTGGATTGTTAAGCAGATGAGCACTGCAGTGGCCCAGAATGTCATTAATTTCAGCTGCCTCCTCCATCTGCATGGGTGAGTGAGGCCTCTCGTGCTTCCACCCCAGCACACCTCACTCCCTAGGCCTTGGGCCCTGGGGAAATAGCAGAAACAGTGTGATGCAGGACCGGGGGCTCAGGGGCTCCTTGAAAGAATCTGGGTTGTTCCATCAAGGAGAGAAAGAAGTGCTAAATTTAGTCATGCAATTGTAGGATCTAGTTGGCCTTCTTGTCCTCCAATTTGCGATCAGGGTACCATAGATGCCAGAGACTTCCAGTTGTCACAGGGTTTTGTCATTCCTTGAGTCTCTTCCCATCACTTGGTCAAGGTCACACAGCAGTAAGAGCACCTAAAGAGGTGCTAGCTCAGGGCCGGGTAGGTGGCGCTGGAGGTAAGGTGTCTGCCTTGCAAGCGCTAGCCAAGGAAGGACCGAGGTTCGATCCCCCGGCGTCCCATATGGTCCCCCCAAGCCAGGGGGCGATTTCTGAGCACATAGCCAGGAGTAACCCCTGAGCGTCAAACGGGTGTGGCCCAAAAACCAAAAAAAAAAAAAGAGGTGCTAGCTCTCTTGTGGAACTACCTCCAAGCCTGGGTGGGGGATCACAGGGATGGAGGGGAGTGTCCTGCTCAACCTTAGCCTCAGGACCATTTCAGCATGGAAGCAGCAAGTGTCCTATTCACAGCTTTCAAGTCTGTTTGGAACACAAGGGGGCTCTGCAGGGCAACTGCCATGAAGGGCAAAGTTGTAATGGGGTTAGTGGTTTAGTCAGTGGTCAGGAATGTAAGAACAGGCCTGTGAGATGATCTCTCCTTCTCACTTAAACAGCAAGGGAAAGTCATGTAGACAAGGAAATGGATATGTACATATACATGTGTGCACTTAAACACACCAATACACAAGTATATGTATGTACATATACATACATGCATAAGCATATACCCACATAATGCATGGATAAATATAGAGATATATGTATGCACAAAGTGAGAGTGAGATGCACAGGAACAGATGAGCCCATACATGCCAATGACCGAAGTTAAGGGACATCTACCTCGTCTAGTCTAGACACTGACCCTAGGTGAGATGCCTCCAACAAAGTTTACAGTAAGTTGTGACTTCCTGGGGCCTCAGAGGTTCAAACGTTGCTGGGCACAATTTTCCCCCTGACCTTAAGCAGAACACATGTAGACTCAGGAGTGATTGTTCTGGAAGGCTTCTCAGGGATTCAGTTGCCTTCTAAGAAGACTTAGAGGAATGGACACATAGGAAGCAGTTTGCTGACCCTTTCAGTAAGAAGGCTGCCAGCAAGGAAATTTTCCATGCCAGACTCTCTCCAGTAGATAGTTCTGGATGAATTGTAGTTCGTGCATAGCAATGTGGGTTTGTTTTTTAAGAAAAAGCCTCACAGAATACCAGACTTGCCTCTCAGAAAATGGTCACATGTTCCATAAGATTTGCTCTCAGGGGTGGAATGGCTAGGCACAGGCATCGGGGGTCACAAATGAAATTAAGGGCCAGGCTTCAGGACTTGAAGTAAATGCATCATTCTGAGCATGATGAGCCCTTCCTTAGAAGGCTCCAAGTTTCAGAAATCTATCACAGTGTGATATTTTACTTCCATGCAGGATAGTCCTTAAGAAAGCTGCCTAGTCTTTCCTACAGACTTGGGCAAAAGATACAGTGAAAATGATCTATACTGTGAGCCCTGGCTGCCTGCTAACAAGGAGAAAAACAAATCAACTATCATGTGACTTTGCAGTCGATGAGTTGTTGGGAAGTGAAGTGCCTCTTCTCCGTCATAGCTTACTAATGTTTGGTGTCTTTTCCACTTTTCCTGACTGTTCTCTGCCCAAAGGTGATTTGATGCAGACATTCTTCATGCTTTCTTGATTCCTTACATTATGAGGACAGCCACAAACCAGTGTTCATGTCTGCGATTACATCACTGATGGAATCCATGGATTTCCGGCCACACTACAGTTGTTGCAGGTGTCTTGTAAAAATCACATGTGTGTCCTGATTTTGAAATTATGGTAGCTCTTGAGGCAGCTGCTAGTTATTGTAAGTCAATGAGCTCTTCCAGGAGCACATCTATGATTGTCTCACAAATTGGTTTTGTGAAGAATACTTTGAGTTGTTTCCAATATGGAGAAGCCTGTTCTCCCTTAAACACATAATTATCTCTTTCTTTCCCCTTATGTTTCTCTAAGTGAGTTTCTTTAAAGAATAATATTTTGCTTCACTTAAAAAAAAGAGCATTTGGATTAGGGCATCTTAATATAATTTGGTCTCTTTGTACTTTAATGCAGATTATTTTATCTTATTTATTTTCTTTTTCTCAGTGGGGATCTCAGATTATGGGGCTTGTCAGGACCTCTTTGGAGTTATGATGTTATCCAGCAGATGGTCTTCACAGCCATCTTCTAGACTTCTGCATATGTTACTTTATATATAAAAACATGAGTCTGAGGGCCAGAGAACTGGTACAGGGGTTCTGGGGCTTATGTTGTATGCAATTGATCCTGGTTTGATGACGAGTGTCACACTTGGTCCCTTGAGCATAGAACTAGGAGTAAAATCTGAGCATATTTGAGTGTGGCCCCAAAATAAAAAGAAACAAGAACAACTTCTCCCTATCCTACTCTATGACTCTCAGAAGAGGATCTATTCCTAGAAAGTTTATGCAATGAAGATGCTGGGTTGCTATAGTCCTTTATAAACAACTTTGGATAAAACCCTCCCTTACATTTAAAAGGAGGCCTTTGGGCTGGAGAGCTAGCACAGTAGTAGGGCGTTTGCCTTGCATGCAGCTGATCCAGAACAGATGGTGGTTCGAATCCTGTTATCCCATATGGTCCCCGAGCCTGCCAGGAGCAATTTCTGAGCACAGAGCCAGGAGTAACCCCTGAGCACCACTGGCTGTGACCCAAAAACCAAAAAATAAATAAATAAAAGGAGGCCTTTTGAGGTTTAATTGACTTGGGGGCCATGCCTGACAGTATTCAGGACTTACTTCTGGCTCTACATTTTCTAGGTGTGCTATCTAGGGTGGCAGGGACCAAACCCAGATGAGCCACAAGCAAGGCAAGCACTCTGTCTACTCCATGATCTCTTTGATCTCTTGAGTTGCACTTTTCAAAAATTAAGATAAAAAATATCATCTAACATTATATAACATAACAGTACACAGAAATATGAAATTGGGTAGGTTTAAGAATATGGATAATATAGTCTAGTAATAAATTTTAAAATATTTTCAACATCAAAAGTCCTATATATTGTTCTTCCTCCCCTTAGCTCTTGGGCAACAGGTAATCTTCTTCCTGCCTCTTTAGATTTGCGTATTCTGAATACTTAAAATAAATGGAACCAGAACATGAGACCTGTTATGATAAGCCTCTTTCACTTAGCCTAGTGTTCTTATGCCTCCACATATGCTAGAATTTAGGCCTTTTTATGGCCAAGTAATATTCCGTACTATAGAAGCTTTGTATGCTGTCCTTCCATGTGGAAAAAAATTTATATGCCTTTACTGAAAATTAAGATATTTTCTTCTTCTTCTTCTTCTTCTTCTTCTTCTTCTTCTTCTTCTTCTTCTTCTTCTTCTTCTTCTTCTTCTTCTTCTTCTTCTTTCTTCTTTTCTTCTTCTTTCTTCTTCTTCTTCTTCTTCCTCCTCCTCCTCTTCTTCCTCTTCCTCCTCTTCTTCTTCTTCCTCCTCCTCTTCTTCTTCTTTTTCTTCTTCTTCTTCTTCTTCTTCTTCTTCTTCTTCTTCTTCTTCTTCTTCTTCTTCTTCTTCTTCTTCTTCTTCTTCTTCCTTCTGTCTCTGCTAGGCCATCTTGCATAAAGTTCTGCACAGAATACTCCCAGTTGTTCTTTCCTCAGAGACTGGCCCACAAAAAAGTACATGTATTTTGGGCCTGTCTTTTTATAGCTACCACATTAAAAATAATTGATTTTGGAATCTTACCTAATTTAAGCCTTGTGGATGACTCCTCTGTAATGGGATGCTACCCTTTCTTTTCTAATTGTGCTTAAGACATTACACCCAATCAAGCTAGGAAGGGCTGGGCTCAAGTCAAGGAAACTGCATTTTTGGAAAGTTCAATGAATAGAAAATACCTCTTTTTTTTTTTAAATCCATGCAAGTTTTTATGCCCAAGGGGATAATTCAAGCTTTTATTATAAGGTTCTTAACTCTGCTTTTCTCAAAATTTAATTCTGAAAAGAATTTTTTTCACCTGTCATTGTAAAACTTTAGCAAATCAAAACTCTTTATTTCCATGAGCCTGTGAAGAATTGAATAAAGGAGAAAAGAGCTTCTGGAGATAAGAAACTGTTAATAAATCATCCATTATGTAAATATGGGGGACTCTTAACAGAATTCACTAAAGGACGAAGAGGTTTCCTAATATTCTGACTTCCATTCTTAACTTTATTATGTTGGGGGAGGGGGATGCATGCAAACAACAATCAGAAATAAATGTAGCACAACAAATACATAAAGAAAAATTATAAACGACAAATTACATTATTAGATATTATACTATCCACCACCTTACATACATAAATTAAAAAAAGACTAGCTCCCATCTTTGTCCATGTTAGCTAAGCCTCCTTGTTGCTCCTAGTTTCTTTGCTATATTGCTGAGTTCTCAATCAGCTCTTTCATTTCTTTCTAAGCACTTTCCATCAAGGCCATGGGAGTTGACATTCTTCATACCTGCTGGTTCCTAGTAGGAAAGCATTTACTGTTCTCAGTTTAGGGGACTCTTTGCTTGCACACACTTTGATTCTTTGTGAGATAAACCAAGAAATTTGCAAATTCATACCCAATCTGTAGCTCTGTCACCCTATGCAATCCTCCGCAAACAAAATCCTTTTAGTGAAAGGAAGACAATATTCCTGTTTCATAAATAATTTTTCCACCAACCTTAATCTGCTGTCTATGAATATTAATGAATCTCATAGATTCATGTCTCCATTTTATGTCCAACATTCGAGGCTTTCCCAGAAAACTAGCTGTCAAGGTGGCAAAGGAAACTATTTCACTTTCATATTAAATTAACAATAAAAAGGATAGCTTCTTTGTCTTGTAGATGTTCAAAGTTAGCCCTATAACCATGCACACTGACTTCCTTTACATTCCCAAATTATATGTTGAACCTTGCAGGAAGAATAGCTTGTCACTTCATTTTTCTTTGATCAGGTAAGAGTTTTCTAAAAATTGGTGATTCAATATCACCAAAAAAAAATGTCAGAGAACCACTCAGTATTTTTCTTACTTCAATTGTGATTCTTTGCATGCTTTGAGGGGTGGGGTGGGGGTGCATGAACAGGGTACCTTCTTTTCAGGATCTAGATCTAAACTCCTCTGAGATCCTACTTTCTTTGTGTACTTCCTTTCTCTTGTTTTTACATTTTCTGCATACAGGTGAAGACTGGGAGGGGGGAGGTTTCTATAGTTGCACTTGTAACTATTAGGTGCGATTCTGACAATAATTAGAAAGTAGCATCTCCTCCAGATGAGTATATTAGGAAAAAGAACTCTTTCTGGGTGCACAAATTTGTACATTGGGATCCAGGGTCTGGTGAGGCCAGTACAGCTGCATCCCAGCACGCACACCCTCTCTTCTGGGAACCTCAGTTGGTTTCTCATTGAAATTGCCACATCTCTCCCTCAACTGGTTTTGTGCACAAAATGTTTTGGTTGACTAAAGTAGGTTCTTCTCAGTTGCAATTCACTCTTTCCTCTCATATTGTCAGCATTTAGGTTGAGCTCCATATTTATCTCTGGGTTTTTCTGAAATAGCCTGACTTTATCTTTCCATCTTTAAGGAAGATGAGTAGAAACTCAAAATGACATCTTTGGTTTTCCCATTTATTAGACTGTTTGATTTTTTTAATACATGTTTTTACACATTTAAAGACTTGTTTGCTGATAGAACTATTTTTGCTTACATGATAGATGGCCAGCTGCCAGGGGATATGGTGTTATCTGCGGGGTGGGACTGGCTTCCTATTCAGGCTCTAAATCAGGGGTCTCAAACTCAATTTACCTGGGGGCCACAGGAGGTAAAGTCGGGGTGAGGCAGGGCCGCATAAGGGATTTCACTTACCAAATATTCGCAATAATACATCGCATTAATAAGAAAAAAATCGCCACATTAAACATTTGCATACCCCGAACGGAACTGCTCGGGGTATGCGAATGTTTAATGCGATTTTATCTTACTAATGCGATTTTTATTGTGATTATTCAGTAAGCGAATAATCGCGAATACTGCGATACTTGAAGACCGGCCGCGGGCCACAAAATGTTGGACTGAGGGCCGCAAATCCCTGCATAGATTAAGTAGCCCTAATCCATGGATAATACTTTCCATAATTCCCAGTGAAAGTGTAAAACCACAGGCAGTACAAACCCATTATAAGTAGGTGCAGATAAAGATAGAGGAAGAACAGGGTCAGAGAGAGAGAGCACTGCAGTAGGGAGTTTGCCTTGCACATGGCCAACTCAATGAACCTAGGTTTGATTCACAGAATCTCATATGGTCCCCAAGACTGCCAGGAGCCAATTTCTGAGCGCAGAGCCAGGAGTAACCCCTGAGCACCACAGGTCTCGAATGTGGCCCAAAAAACCAAAATAAATAAAAATAAAAATAGAGGTAGAACAAACATTATTTATAACTTTTTTTCTGTAAATACATACTTAGATACAGGCTAACTTATAAATCAGGTTCACTAAAGTATTAACAGCAAAAATAGAACATTTCTAACTGTGTTGTAATAAAAGTTATGTACAAATATGATTTCTCCAAAGATCAATTTGCACATAATATTTACTTAACTGGTTGACAACAGAAAACTGAAGCCTGGAAGAGTAAAACCTCAGGCAAGGAGGCACTTCTGTATAACTACTCTTCTTTGTTTGTCATTCAAGCTTGAAATTCCACTTCCAAATTATATTCTTTGAACTAAATTCTTATATCCCTGTTGAAATGTAACATACTTGTAAAGAACTAAGTAGATTCTATCAGTCACTGATATTTGAGTAAAAATTAGTTTATAAAATTCGATTTCAGATGCAGCAATCTGAGAGAAAGAATCAAGCTGGTTGGATACTAAAATAAACTCAGCTTTCTGTGAGTTAGGTTATTAAAATAGAAGTGTATCATTTTGAGATTTCTGACAGCAGAACTGTGTAAAGAAAACTTCCTTCTGACATGATTGTCTAAGATATCTAAGAGACCAAACTTGATAACAACTTAACTTGTTGGTCTTTTCTAAGTTGAAAAGCCATATTCATGTCAAATACGAGTGGGAAGAGGAGAGGGGCTTTTTCATGAACCTGTTGGAACAGCTGAGAATATAGATTTCCAATCAGGTGAGTATCCAACCAAGGATGTGTTGAACACTGGTCATTTTATCACCATTACGATATTAACAGATCAATGCTGGGTTAGGGGGACAGGGTATTTGCTGTGCATGCCCACCCATGTTTGGTCCTTGGCATCCCCATATAATTCTCTGAGCCCTACCAGGAGGAATTCCTAAGTACAAGGCCAGAAGTAACCACTGAGCACTGCCAGGTGTGCCCCAACACAACCACCCAAACAAACAAATAAAAAAAAAACCCACAAACCCATCAATAGAGGGATGGGAAATGGGATATTCAATAAACATCTAATATGAAAAAAAAGAGAGAGAATGCAGATTTTTTTACTTTTGACCATCATTCCCAATTTGACTAGTCTGCTCTCTACTTCCAACTCTGAGGCTGGTTTGTTGTAGAAGGATAATGCATAGGCATCCAATTCATTTATTTTTGATATGAATATGGCTGATCTGAGAGAGATAGGAAATAGATGCAAAACTGTAAAATAAACATCCATGTTGTGAGATCACCCCACACACTGTGTTTCTAACTCCAGGCAGATGGGTCTGAAGCAAGTAGGGTATCTGTGAATGATTAATAAATCAGAAAAGAGTCATGGAGTCCAATAGCTTTTCCCCTCTGGAAAAGGCAATATATATATATATATATATATATATATATATATATATATATATATATATATATATATATATATAGCTATCTTTCTACTCTGCCAAAAGCCAGCTCTGCCATTTTTCTTTATTAAACAAATATCCATTCAATCAGGTGGCGTGAGAGAAATAAACATATTTTTATTTTGTTTTCAGGACATATCCAGTGATGTTCAGTGCTAACTCCTTGCTCTGTGCTTAGGGTTCACTACTATCAGGGTTCAGTGGACCATATGTGTTGTGGGGAAGGAACACTGGTTGGCCATGTGAATGGTAAGCTTTGATCAGCTTTCAAAAAGCATTGTCTATTCCCAACTATTCAAAGTGGACAACACACATATACAGACAAATACACACATAAACATACATGCACACACACACTTGAGGGCACAAAGCCTAAACCATAAATATATAGAAATTAAAGGTAGAAGAATAACTTTCTGGCATATGTCTCCTTTACTATGTTAAAACTGTTGAAAAAATTTAAGCTTTAAATTTAAAAATACAAGTGTTTTTTAGAATGGAAGACAGCCGTGATAGTGACATTGACTTGAAATCAAGGAAAATAAATGCATGATCACTGTAACAGACTTAAATATCAGCAGTTCCAAATGTCCACATTTTCAAAAATGACTTTGTATCCAACTTCCAAGCAGTCCTGATGCTGGGACTCCCCTTCTCACCAGCACCCTATTATATTTTAATTTCTCCAAAGTTCCTAAGAAGATTGGGAAAAAATGAAGCCAAGGAAAAAGAAAATAATAGCTGTCCTGGCTGATTGATACCTCTGAGATATTCTTAGAAAGAAGATAGGAGGTGGAGCCATGGCACAGGCCATAGGGCATCTGCCTTGCATGCACTAACCTAGGACAGACCGAGGTTTGATCCCCTGGCATCCCATCTGGTCCCCCAAGCCAGGAGCGATTTCTGAGAGCATTGCCAGGAGTAACCCCTAAGCATCACCGGGTGTGGCTCAAAAAGCATAAAAAGGAGGGGTGTTAGGGCAGGGGGAAGCAGTAGCTCAATGTCATACTTCAACAGAAATGGCATTAATTCTGTTCAAACTTGCAAGTCACCAAATTTATTTTAGTTCTATAAATCCTGGGCTGTATGACAGCAACTCAATACCTTATAGTAGTGTCAGCCTAGTAGTATTATAGAAAATCTTCTGGGAAAGTTACATAGAAATCTACCAAGTTTAGTAAGCCTACCAATAACTCAGAGGCCCAATTAGCACCAACCACAGCCCAGTAAATCTTTAGACATTGACTTTAGAGAGATATAACAATGATATGGAAAGATATGGAGATATGGAGAGATATACCAATCATTTCAAAGTGACCCGTGTTGAATCTAAGTTTTGATAATTCCACTTTCCTTTGTGTTATAATAAATAATATGTAGGAAACTGAGACATTGGTAAGGGAAGGTCATAATGGTGGTAAGATTGGTGTTAAATATTTAATGCTTGAAATAACTATATTATGAATAACTTGGTAAATCATGGTATTACAATAAAAATTAAAAAATATTAATTTAAAGTAAAATGAAGTCAGGGTTGGGAACCACCAAATTCTAGCTAATCCAAGGTTCAAAGAGGTAAAGAGTTTGCTGGCTCACACAGCTAGTTCCTAGCTTGTGGTATTGACTCCATTGTTTCTTGTATGCCCTGCCTCTCTACAGGACCAGTGACACTATTCGTGAGGTTTGCTGACAAATAAAAACTGTAGAGCCCTTGGTCACTAATCATAAAGAGTTTGGGCACCAGTAGGACATTATAACAAGACTGTTTTGTGTGGTGTCCTGTGTACTTCTGCATGAGCTCAGGTCTGCCACTCTGAATCCCACACACCAGAGCACCCGGAGAACCATGTAGGGGCCAGTCTGTGGAACTGGCATGAGACTTCCTGAGAAAGGATTTGTGAGAAAGGATTTGAGGGAGAGAAAAAGAAGACATTTCAACTGTGAAAGCATGTTTGCTTCTTATCTTTGCAAATAAAGCCATCACCTTTGGATAGCAACTTTTACTGGAAAAATTTAAAAATTCTCCTTTACACCATCTTTCACACCATGACTGTCCTCTCCATCCCCTTTCAGTTTCAATGACTTGATTACTATAAGGAATGGTAAAGTCAGATTGCCTCAAAGCATGGTGTCATTAGAATTCAGACTTAAATGTCTGGTGTGTGTGTGTGTGTGTGTGTGTGTGTGTGTGTGTGTGTGTGTGTGTGTGTGTGTGTGTGTACACACCAGAGATTAGAAAGTCAGCATAGCCCATAAGAACTGTACACTAGTAAGGATATTTGCTCTGATCCTGGATAAAGACCTCTGTGAGGCCAGGGGCAGCTATGAGGATTTTTTCTGGGGGAAATGCGGACTGGCCAAGACTGATTTGCAGAGGAACAGAGAGTGTAGCTCTTCTCCTGGGATTCTGTGGCAGCCGGGCAAGGTAGGAGAGCTAATGAACCGTTGAGCAACACCAGGGAACACCAGGGAATTCAGAGTAAGTGAATGAAATTCTCATTATGTTGCTAGTGGAATTAACATGTGAGCCTATCTCTCTCCCAGGATTTCTCTTTGTCTCTGGCTGCTATGGATGATTTGGGCCAAAAATGGTTCCTTCCAGGAAGGATGATGAGTCAGTCACATTCCTGGGAATTTGCATCCAATCTGTGGGACTTCCGAAGTTTTTACAAAACCCTGAAATCACTGTTAGTCCAAGACCAGGCAGATCAAATGTGTCTGGAGAGATGCAGTGGGACCTGTTCTCTCAGGACTCTTGGTACCAGACCACCCCCACACCCCATTTGTTTTCCTCTGGCTCATTGCATAACAATCTGCAGTCTTTCAACTCAGAACTTCATGCCAATGACAGAGGATTCAGTGTACCTTGGATAAAAGCCTGCTAGAGGAATACACTTCAAACAATTGTCTGAGTAGATAATGTCTCCAAGCAGGCCACACAGTCTGTGCGAGCTTCTGAGTATCATGACCAGAAAGACCTTGCAGGTCAGGCCTATGTGAGTTCTGAACATTCTCACTTAGAAGCGCTCTTGTTCCACTGGAAAGGAAGTTGTTTTCAGTGTCTTTCTCTTATAAGTGTGTCTTGAGGACAAATTGAGATGGTGTTGGGAAAAGCCTCAGCTGAATGTCCAGTACCCATCCCTCCCTGGTAGAGGCAGGGACATAGTTTGCAAGCTATGTCTGTCCTCTGCCTTGCTCAGGGAGGAATGAAAACTCCAGCCAAGTTGATAACGGATGTGCTATGTATATCCCAACCTAATAACACATTTATTGTCCTCATTCTAAATACTTGGCTGATGCTCTGTACCCCCTGGGCCCTCAAAGAGCAGGGAACTCTAAAATAAGGTCAATCAATGCCTTCTCTCGTTCCCCAGATCCTGCCTTGCTTTCTATTTAGCAGTGTAGGTTCAGGAGAAGGCTCCTTCAAAGTCCTCTGAAACTTGCTGAGACAAATGGACTTCGCCTGGACTCTGGGATCCCTCCCCACCAGCCCATCTCAGGCTCATTATATCAGAATGTTTCCTGGGAACATCTCTCTGCAAAAGGAGAGAGGCCAGAACAGGAAATAAGTTCAAATAAATATATAAATAAATCCTTTAATGAAGATGACTATATTTGATTTGGAAGATTCTGGCATCCAATGTCAACAGTATGATAAACACATAGACTCTACGATAATATTTAAATAAAACTCCAATAGTAAACTTAAGAAAAACTTAAAAAAATACAATAAATAGGGTAAGAGCAATCAAATCAAGGGATGTGTAAAAAGGATTAAATTTAGTTCTATATTTAAAAAATAAGACTAGTATCAAGCTATGCAGGTTTGTGTGAAACAAGAAGCAGTCAGAGAAAGGACACAAAACAGTGTTTATGCCAAGATATGAACAGGCCCTCCATTATATCCTTCCCCATTGCCATCAAATTTCTAATTGTACTGGTTTGTAAAGGATTCTTAAAAACTTAAAAAAGCTAAGTGCCTACTATGAACCTTCCCTGACTGTTTGGGGAGAAGAAATAATTTCCAGATCAGCTACTACCTGGATTCATTTTCCTCAGACTGTAGGCCCCTTGGGCTTTCACCAATTAAATGATTATATGTCAGGAATGGCAGATGAGGGAGAAAGGGGCTTTCTGAAGTCCCTTGTTTCCTTAATAAAGGAGTGCAGGGTGAGTAATGGGGGGCAGTAAAGTCAGAGAGAGGCCCCTGTTCTCACCACAGACACAGGAGGCAAAACTTGTGTAAATGTTCATGGTCTGTGGTCCCTGGCATACTATCCTGATTCAGTATTTCTATTTTAAAGCATTGTTAACTAAAGCCTGTGAGAGCTTTGCCATTAGGCCTGTTTCATGTGAACATAAAAGACTACTCTCAGGTAATTTCCCACACTGGAGAACACTCCTTCCTTCTGCTATTGTTCGTCCCCACAACTTCCCCAACCACAAGGAGGCATCTCCAATGGCAAATCCCAATCTCTGCAGCTTTTGACCTGCACTCTTGTGTTTGCCCATGTAGCCTCAGCAAGGATTATCCAGAATGCCCTGCAAAAAACTTCAGCGTTCGCCAAAACTTTTCTGATGGTGTCCTGAAGCTGGAGCCCTCTTTGGCCTTGCTGCAGTCCCTCAGCCTCAACTACTTAGTCCATTCGGCTCAAGTTGCTAGACCTTGGTTCCTTCAGCCACTGGCTGTCCTGCCACGCCTTAGTGATGAATTTTTCTAGGAAGAATTATTTCTTCTAGTCCTTCCACATCTCTATGTCTTGCTCAAATCCTGTGTTCTTTAGAAATTAGAAACGTTTAGATCCCTACTTAATGCTAGTTACCTCTCTTTGCTTCACACCACTGAGACAGGCACAGATCAAAGAACAAAACAACAGCGTTCTTGTGGATACAGGAGGAAAGGAAGCATTATTCACTGTTGATGGAATTGTTGGCTGCTTTACTCTATTGAGAAAAAAATGTAGGCAATTTTCAAAAACTAAGAATTTTATTATCATATGACTTAGTGATTTCACTTTTGGGCATCAAATACAAGGACCCTAACATTCTATTCAAAAAATATTTTTATGTATTTATTGTAGCACTGATATAAATAGTCAAAATCTGGAAACAAGGCACATTTCCAAGAACAGATGACCAAATGAAGAAACTGTGATACATCTACACAATGGAATACTACTTGACTAGAAGAAAAGATGAAATAATGCAATTTGGTACTATGTAAATGGAATTGGAGATATCAAACTGGTTAACATCAGGTAGAAAGAGAGGGATAAGTATAAAATAATCTATAATGTGTGGGAATATAGAGAAGTACAGTAAAGCAATAACAAATAATCCAAGGCAACGGAATCTATGAATCAATTTTATCGTGGTGGATAGATGAAGTTGGGGAGAAAGGGGATATGAGTAGTGGGGTAGTGGGGCCCTAAAACAATGATGGGGGCAGTGGACACTCTGGTGGATAAACATTATATGCATGAAACCCTTTTATTGACAATACTGTAAATTAAATAATTTTAAATAAAATTATATAAGTAAATAAAATAATTTTAAAATGCCTCTCCTTGAGGATAGAGAGGAGAATACAAAGGTTAAGATGTTTGCCTTACACGAAGACAACCTTAATCTTCAGCGTCATTAAGAGTGATTTCTGAGCACCAATAAGTGTTGTTCAAATTCCTCTTCTCAAATAAATAAAAAATTAAGTCACCTCTCCTTATCCCTTACCTGTTTATTTTGTATCCCAAAGCTCAAGATATGTCTGGTAAATGTTGAGTGGGTTTTGGTGAGTTTATTCTCCTACCTGTGCTAACTTTGTGGGAATAACACAATACAAAGACTAAAACATATTGTTCTTTTATAACCCACCAAAACACTGGTACCATATAATCAAAATGAAGATAGTTTGATAAATACATTATAGAATGGGATTTCTTCAAGTCTCACTAAAGTGTAAATGACTAAAATGACTGATTGTTTTATCTTTTCAGAATGTGTAAGAAAAAGCTTTGTTTCCTTTACTAGGAATTTTTACTCTGTTTGGTTTATGAAATGAAAAGACAGTTTTTGATCCTTTTTAGGAAATCAAAGAAGATGAAAATCTGAGCACAGTAAATAAAACACCAGAAAAGCATATGGATTTGTGATATAAATTCTGGTCCTATACTTCTCCAATCTCTCCCAACCACACCAAGGCAGGTATCAGGCTTATTTAAACAGCTACCATTCCTCTTAAAACACACAGACTCACAGAAACACACACACACACACACACACCCCACCACCACCACCACCACTACCAACAACAACAACAACAACAACAACAACAACTTAAGGAGAGTTAAAGGCAAGTAGAAAAAAATGCCTTTGAATGAAAATCTTGGTTTCTCTTTGAACAACCAAATTATTGAAGGAGATCCAGATTGAAGGATAACAAAAAAAATAAAAACCAGCCAGGAATATCTGCATTCCCTCATGTTTCTACCAGTAACCCCATGGTAAAGTCATGATTGATTCAGAAAGAATTATGCCTATTATAAACGGTAATCAGTGGTGGATGAGAATAATTACATAGGGAAAAGAGAAAAAAGCTGCAACATGGCTGAGCAGTGTTCTGATGGATGGGGAAGTCATTTCCTGGCCGTTAATGACTGATTTTTCAACAGTCAGCACACAAGCTTTAATCCCAAAGGGGAGAAGGAGAAAGAAACGGCCACATTATTAAGGATGCTATGACTTAACCTTACCACTTTTAATCTAAATATAGCTAGTCCTACCCCACCCCGTCTGTTCTTGCTTTTCTTCCTGGTATTCCAGGGATACCATTTGAGTGGGGGAGGCTGAGAGCTCATCTTGGAGAAAGAATTAGGGATGTAGAGAACCTCCCATTCAATCACTGGTCCCAGAAAAGTGAGGGATCTTACATAAGATCCACAGGAAATAGGCTTTGGACTAAAGGGGAACTCACTCACAAGGGAGATTGGCCTTGTCCAGGAGATGTGATAGGACAGCTTTGCTAGATCTACTTTGAAAAGTCCCTCAGATCTAATTCTCTTGTCTTGCTGAGATGTATCTGGGGTTCACATTCTATTTCCCCTGGTGGGAGGGCACAGATTTGTGGAATGATCTGCTTTGGTTTACAGACCAGCAGTGAATCTTCTAATTTGTGACACTGATGAATGAGGTGGGGGAGGTGCAGCCCAATTTTTCTGGCCATAAAACAGGACAACGGATGGAAATAGATTGGAAGTCATAAAACTGTGAACCAGGACAGCCAAGAATCTGTTTGTGACAGATACCCCCCATTGAGAGTTCTATGATTTTCAAGAGTCTTTTGAACATTTGTGGCCTACACATTCTCTCTGGTGTTCAACATAGACTCTCAACTCTCAAGCAAAGAAAGATACTGAATGGTGTTGGGAGGGTTAGAAGGTCTGATGAGTTCCAGTCACCCTCAAGGACAAAGTTCATCACAGGGAAAGGATGAACTATCTTCTAAACACTATGATTGCCTTTGATATTCAGTGTTGTACAAGTATAAGATCAGGAATGTCCAGATGCTATTTGTCTCATCTTAATTAAATTTGGACTTCTCTAAGAGCAAAAATATCTCAGTTCCCAGAAAAGTTGTTTTGATTATGAGGCTGTTTGGACTCTGTTTTATAAAAACAAAATTTTAATCAAGATACCATCGTTCCTCTGTGAAGGTATTTTCTGGAACAAAGTCTTAATCCAAGTGTGTCCTTGGAAGCACTCAGTTTAAGGCCTTTTCATTATCTGAGTGTCTTCTCTATTTTTGTTTTGCTTCCTGAAATGGTTTTCAACAAAATCAGTTTCTTTTCAGGTATATTTTACAATAATGCTTTGAAAAATTATTTGTCCATCTGGGATTTCTTGCTGTTGTCCATCTGGCATTAACGTCTGTTGGGCACACCTTACTTTTCCAACTGCCAAACATTTTTGCATGAAATTTTGGGTAGTCTGAGAATCCCAGAATGGTCTCAATCTACAACACCTCTGTCCCACAGCATCATACACCAGGTATTATCACTCCAGGTCACCCCAAATACAGAAGAAGCAGCATGCCATGCAAGTAGTCCTCTATTCTTAAGTTTGAGTGATTGGTGTTGCAATGGCCATGGCTTAGATATAATGTGTATTAGTTCACTGACTCATGATAATTACTCATGACGATATGATTTCTGAGATGCTAGTACTATTGTTTCAAATATTGAGGAAGACAGAGAGAAAGATAGAGAGGGACACAGAGAGAGACACACAAAATTAGGCCAACTCTCAGAACCCTAAATCCTTAACCCCAGTTGCTGTGAACTAGACAAAACTGGGATATTCTCTCTTTTTATATATAGAGAAAAGTAGTGTCCAGGATTCCATAAACTGCTGTTTTCCACTCTACCTCACTGGAAGTTATTTTTCTCTATTTGTCAAGAACTTTGAAGCCTACAGGAGCCAATTCTTGACAGGAGTCTGAAGTGAATGCAAGAATGTGATGATGCAGGAGACATGAGCAGGCGCATCACTTGGCTTTTCTCTGTAGATTGGTGCCAGGACCATCTGATGAAGCAGGGCACTGGACAGATATTGTTTCTTAGCTCATTATTAAATACTGTTAGATATTATTCCTGTAACCCCCACACCCACACTGATCTCCACATCCCCCAGATCAGAACCATCCAGGATTCAGAGAAAATCTCATGCTTAGCAGAGATGAGTACTCTCCCCGTTTCCTAAATACAAAGCACCCTCAAGGCCAGTTGGAGAGACTCCTGCAAATTTAGACTCAAGCCTTAAATGCTTCCTTCCCTAGGTCTCTGTCTGGGAAGCATATGACTCTGACTCCATTCACCTGGTTGGTATTAAATTATTCAGAGGGAGACAG
>NC_064857.1:98593395-98672455 GCF_024139225.1 Suncus etruscus | reverse complement strand
GTCATGGGGAACCAACCTAGACTCCAGGGAAAGAGGCATAGACCATCCAGCCTTGACTCCTGGATCCCAGACATAGAAATGACAGAGTTCACCACAACAGCTCCAGGAACCAAGTCCCCTCCAGGGCATTCATAATACTGCTCTTGACGCCAATGTATGCCAGTTCTAAATTGATAACTTGACAACGAGGAAATGGGAACAACTATATCTAAGAGCAAGTTATCTTTCCTCACCAGCCAACGATAAGACAAAATCAGAAGACATGTCACCCTTTGATCTGTGCAAAAACCAAGATTGCTATATACAGATGACTGGTTGTTACAACTAGGACAAGACAGTACGCATCCCGGGAACAACACCACCACCAACAACAACAAATAGCTCTAACCTAGCTTTTGGTCTACAATCTGTTCAACAAACAAGATCTCCAATTCCAGAGGTCTGACTGAGACAACCCCAAGTGAACGGGTCTTCCAGAAACATGATGAAAGACTCTGTCCCAGGCTCCATCCTAGAAGCAACATAATGACCAAGAGCATTAACTACAGAAGATGAATTAAAGTGACACTGAAGAAGCAGAACTGCTGGAACCACAAAGAAAGCCTTCATCATAAGCTCCATTCCTTGAGCTGCACAGTCACCAAGATCTCTAGATACAGAGGACTGATTTTACCATCCATGACGAAGCAGAAGTCTTCCATACACCACAAAAGCACCGAGGGGAGAGTAAATGATCATGCAAGGAGTCTATAGTTAATCCCATGACAGTATACTTTAGGGATGGAGAAACCCTGTATCACGTAGGCCAAGGGAATTCCCTCTACAATATCCCCAATAATTACTGTGTCTATGCAGGGGGAAAAAGAAAAAAAAAGCACAAAATAATCATTTTTCCACATATATATTTATTAATTGATTGTTTTTTTGATGTCTTTATTTTGGTATAGATATTGAAGTTGATGTCTCCTTTTTATTTTATATTATTTTATCTTATCTTTCTCTTTCTTTTTGCACTCTGGCATGATTTGAATTCAGAACTGAGAATATTGTGTGGTGCTTCTCTTTATTGCTCTAGGACTCACTGGATATTTAATTTGACATTTATTTTTGTATTGTTATGGTGTTTCAATTACCTTTTTTCATGTCCTCTCTCAAACTGAGGCTGATAGCCACTAGAAGGACTCTGCCCATTTTCAGCATATTTTTATTAATTTTTTTATTTTTATTTTTTGCTTAATCTTTACCCCATTCTATTGCCTTTCTTTCCCTCAAACAAAACCACATAACTCGACTTATCTAGGTTAGCCTCTCAAATAGAGGGAGAAACAAGGGAGTGCACCAGGACCAAACAGATGTATGATCACTGATAGAGGGGACCAACTACTCGAGCAGCCCGGGACGTGATGGTGGGGATATGGGTTGCAGAAGGGAATGGGGAAGGGGGGAGGACAAATTTGGTGGTGGGTATTCCCCTGATTCAATGTTAATATGTACCTAAAATACTAATGTGGAAGATATTTAAGCCACTATGATCAAAATAAAAATTTAAAAAAAAGTCTCACTCATCTATGGGATTTAAGAAAAACAAAATACATTTTATAATAATACACAGAGACAATAAAGATGAGGGCTGGAAGGTTCGGCCCACCATATGAAGCTTACCACAAAAGGTGGTGAGTTCTGTTGGAGAAATAACTTTTCTGACAACTATCATGACAATGGTAGTGAGAGAAATAGAATGCCTGTTTTGAATACAGGCAAGGTTTGGGGGAGGAGTGAGATGGGAGTATTGGTGGTGGGAACATTGCAATGGTGAAGGGTAGTTGTTCATATATATATAAATAATATATATAAATATACATATAAATAAATAGATATAAAACTAAAACCCAAGTACAAACATGCTTATAATCATGATGCTTATTTATAAAAAGATACAAAGCACAGATTAATGAAGACAAACTTGCTTTGACAAAAAGAACTGATATTATCAAGGTGGAATGGGAAGAGGAAGGGCAGGATATAGTTATTATATATTATATATTGCATATATTGCAATATATAATGCAAAATAGACACTTAAAATCTCTACAACATGTTTTGAAATAACATGAAAATGTTAATAATTGAAAATTAAGTAGTCATAAACCTTAGGAATACTAGGTAGCTGTCAGAAAGATGAAATCATGAGATTTTCCTATACTTGAATGGACATGGAAACTATTATGCCTAGTAAAATGATCAGGGGGAGAGATATAGACACAAAAAAGTCTCACTAAAGTGAGATAGACTCAAAATGTCTAGTATTCTAGACCCTTTGGAAAATGATTAATTATCCAGAATTATGCTTAAAAATGGAAACCATTGAAAAATAATTTTATGCATTAAATTTTTTTCTAATTAAAGTTGGTATTTTTCCAATGGAAATAAATAAAATGGAGAAATATTAATTACTTGTTACTTATTTAAATCATGGACATTATTTAGTTTTGATTTTTACATACATTAGATCTATACAGAAGTAACTAATAAACCATTGTTACTACTTCCCCTCTTCCAAAATGCATCTCCCAGAGGACTCCTCAGCAGAAAGAATTGCCTTCACATGGACCCAGTCATGGGAGAGAGCTGCACAGTGACCTCAAAGAACATCTGATGGAAACATGAGCACAGTCCCTTTTGATCTATAGGGAGATGTAAACCCTTCTAAGTCATCATTTTATGAGTTCTTTCATATATTACATTTTACTGTTTGGCATTTGATTTGTCTATGGCAACTAACATATGTTAAAAATGAGCTCCTGGAATGCAATCCATCAGAAAAGAAAGTTCTGCAGTGACCCCACTTTTTTTTTTAACTCTCTTCACAGTTCTTTTCTTGGGGGGGGGGG
This sequence comes from Suncus etruscus, assembly GCF_024139225.1. Lineage (NCBI taxonomy): Eukaryota > Metazoa > Chordata > Mammalia > Eulipotyphla > Soricidae > Suncus > Suncus etruscus. The sequence continues at coordinate 98,669,564 of NC_064857.1, read as the reverse complement.
TGTTGGACCACACCTATCACACACCATACTCAGGACTAGTTATGACTCTTTCTCAGAGATTGCTCCAGGCAGTGTCCAGTCAAGAGGGTCCTTGCCTGTGATCCAGCATGTGCTCTTGCTTATTGAACTATATCTCTGATTTCTTGTTCCAACTCATAATCTATAGATAATCTACCGGTAGTATTCCTGTCACTAGAGAAAAAAAAACTTTAAAAATATTATACCCAAATGTTCTCCTTTTACCTAAATACTGAAAACAAATATGTGGATGTTGGCGACATCTATAATTGGCAGAGCTAAGGGCATGTTAGCTGTGACACCCAGAGGTTATGGCTCAGGAGTAGAAAGTCTACCTTTCAGGTAGAAGACAACAAGGTTGTTCCTTGCCCGAACACTTCCACACCATCAAATGAATCTTGATCCCTGGTGCCATAACAACTATGAATCTGTCATTGTTCCACCAACACACATTGCAGCAATGACAACAAAATGAATGGGAGGAAGAAATTCTGCTTAATGGTAAAGATTTCAGATAGTTTATGGTCCTAGAAACATACTAATACTCAGAGGTAGAAGAATACCAAGGAAGTTCAGTGGGGAAAGAACCCGAGGGCATGTATTAGGAGGTAAGGGTTTTGATGAAGAAAGGAGTGAATTGCAAGGCAAGAATTCTCAATCAATCCTTCCCTCCTCCTCGTGGACTCTGAAGCTGAGATGTCCTTCAGAGAGTCTCAAATCAAGGAAAGTAATAGACAGGGTTTTTGAAATTCAGGGTTCCTCCTGGGAGAAACAAGGCTGCTTTCTGCGGCTGAAAGCAAAGCCAAGAACAAACCACAGTTGAGACATCAGCAGCTCGCCCTTGTGGTAGTGTAGTGAAGGAGTCCAGGTTGAGGTACTGAGCAGGCATATCACATTTGTGCTCTTTTTTAACTTCATCAAATGTGTCTGTTCTCCAAATATATATATATATATATATATATATATACATATATATATATATATATCAGTACATCTTTCTTTACTAAATATTTTTCTGATTTTCTACCTGGTTCTCAAACTCAATTGTGCAAAGATTAGTATAATATTTATCAAACTATCTAATTTGCACTCTATATCTCCATCCTGCCAGGATATTTTGGACATGTTACTTCAGCTGACCTTGGTATCCCCTTTTAAGTTAGGTCAACTTCTGGACTGTAGAATCTTAAATCAGATCAAGGCTTGAAAACAGAGCAGAAAGTTGGGGACAGTGGTTTAAGATAGTCATCTTGGCTGCCTCTTTGAGGACCACTGGTCCTTTGTCTTGGTCTTTAAACCCTAGCCAAGTGGCTAGAGAGACAGTACAGAAGATAGGGCATTTGCCTGGCATACGGTATACCTGGGTTCAATTCACTGCTTGCACTAATCCCCAAGCATTGCTGGTGTGGCCCCAACCGAAATAAAATAGTAAGAACAGTGAAGCCAAGTAAGAGAACACTTTAATCCAGACATTTTGTCACCCAATAAACATTTTCCTTGGTTATTGCTCTAAACTCACTGACTTACTGTGTCCTGTGCTCTTAAAAAAGTTTTCTGATTGAGGAGAGGTCCCTCTCAAGCTGCTACTTAGAGTAGTAATAGTTGTTGTTGTTGTTCATTTTTTTCCTCCTATAAGCCCCAATGCTTTTGAATCTTATACATGAGAACCCCGTTTGCTAAACACACAGAGAGCTTCCTCCTCAAACTTGCTCCAGAAGATTTCTTTGGTCTACCTTTCTCCTTAATTGAAGGAAGGAAGTAAAGAAAAACAGTTCAGTTTGTACATGAAAAACTATCTGAAGGCTAATTTCTGGCCCATTACCGAGAGAGTTCTCATTTGCTGCATATTCTGGCTACAAGAAGAAAGGGACATCTTTTTCAATAGTCACCACCAATAGGGTTTCACATTCAAGACAATCTCAAGAACAGTTGTTCAAAATGACGCTTAAGTTGAAAGGTGACCTCTTGGAGACTGAGTTGGAATAGGAACACATTGAAACATTTTCTTTTAAATGTCTCCAAATTTTAGGTCCATTTCCCCCTCCAGCCTGGCCTGTGTACTGTAATGATTTCTGCTAGCAAGTGTTTTTGAACTTAAAATTCTGCTTCTGACACACTGGCAATGTAATCAACTACAGGCAACCCCAACTATTGAGTGTGTGTTTTGGATCCCCAAAACATTGTATGCACATCTGTTTCCATTAGACTAGATCTTCCAAGTGTCACAAAAACAATAAATTTTATGGACAATGTAAGTGTATGTGTGAATAGATTTTGAGTTCTTTATGAAGCCAGGTACACTTTTTCTCTGTTTCTAGTGCAGAGAAATATTTAATATTTACATTAGAAAATGGATAAAATCACAATGCAAAACAAAAGTTCAGGAAACAAAGGGTAAACATATCCCTTCATCTGAAATTTCTCTCCCGACAATGTTCATGTGCTAGTATTTGTTTCTATGCTAGGGAATAGGAATAATTTCTTTTGATCAAAATTGGAGCCATATTGGTCCATTGTTAGGTCTAAGTATCTATTTCACGTGGTAATATACTGATATTGGACAGATATTTGAGGAAGAAGAACAAAACCTCTTCCTCTCTGCATTTTGTCCTAGGCTTTGTTCTCTTTGCCCCAGTTTCTCCCTTCCCATACCCACTGCCCCACAGCTGAACTTGTTTAAGGCTTAAAAGAAATCTAAGTAGAAAAATCACAGGGAGATACTTAACACGCACCCAAATTGCTTTTCAAAAGATGTCGGTTAAACTCCCAAATGCTTAATTGATATACTTTACTACAATATAATATAGACTATATTCATCGTTATTTGCCCTTAGCTATATGAAAGCCAAAATTGGGGACTCTTCTAGCCTCAAAACCCAGGCCTTATTTAATTCTTGGCTCTTCCTGTACCTTTGCATACTTGCCTCTCACCTATTCCAGGCTCATACCTCAGGTGCCAGCATGCCCAATGCACTTTGGTCCAAACTCCCTCTCTCTCTGCATTCTGTCACCATCCTTAGGATAGCTGTCATTAGAATCTGCCAGCATTTATAGTATTTTTCTCCACCATTTCTGGCTCTGGTCAGTGGTACAGTTACCCATATATGTGCTGGTAACATAGCGATCTTTCTGAAACAATTCAATTCACATACTTCAGCCTGTATAGTAAGCCCCCTGATCCAGGGCTAAGACATCTCTGAGCCTTATCCTTAACACTGTGCCACATTCAAGCCATGTATTCTGTTCCCTACACACCTCTAAACTGTCTTTGATTCTCTCCTTTGTTCTTCCTATCTTACCCTTCTGTACATTCTTTCTCTCTTAGTCCCAAACTTACTCCCTGCTTGTCTATGTAATAAACATTTTTCTAATATACCATTTTCATAATGGCCTGTAAAATATGCCAGACATTGTTCTCATTCATTTCTATGTATTACCTCATTTATTCCTCTAACTCTTATGAGGTAGTTATTGTTACTGTAATGTTTATTATTAACTTTTTAGAAATGTTGATTGTCACTGTATGTGAAGTGTTTCTACTTAACATTCAATCTTCGGGTAATATAAGAGCTTTATTCCTACTTTTTACAAGAAATCTCCATATTAATTTCCACAGAGGTGAGTCAAACAACATTCCCACCAACAGTGATTAGAATTCTATTCTTGCCACAACCCCACGAATACTTTCTCTAAACCTTTTGAAATATGCCAGTCTCGTTGATGTGAGATGATATCTCATTGTTATTTTGATTTGCATTTTCCTAATTCTAAAACAAAAGCTACCAGAACCTATGGAACGAAGCAAAAGGGGAAAGTTCATCAGTATCCAAACTCATACCAGAAGAAAAAGCTCCAATAAATGACTCCCAACTAGAAAAACCATAAAAATAATGACAAATTAATATTAAAGTAAGTACAAGGCAGGAGATGATATAAATTACAGTGGAAATCAATGATATATAAAACAGAAGAAAAATCTGACAAGGGATCAATGAATTGGCTCTTTGAAAGAATAAACAAGATTAACAAACCTTTAGTTTTTCACAAAGGAAAAGAAAGATAGGGACATAGTTCACAAAGGGTACTGCTCCCCTATAGTCACTCTCAGTTCCTTGCTATCAGTTCCATACTATCTATGTTTAGGTTCCAGCTTTTGCTCATGCACTTTCTCTCACTTCATATAGTACAGCCTTCTCTCCATTCCAGAAAAGCCAATGGCCCTGCTTCAAGTCCTTCCCAACATTCTTTCTTTTCACGCTTCTGCCCTCTGCTAAAGAGTAAGTTAAGACTTGAATATTAGTTATCTACAAAGTAATCCATGTGGGTCATATAAAATTTGCTCTAACAATAACTAACATTTGACTATCATGATTATGACTATTGATTCTGGTTAAAAAAAGTGTAGAAATAAAAATATATGTATTAATCATAAAACAAGTCATAATTTTAGCCATGAGAATAACTCAGAGGATTGGAAAAGATTTGGGTGCATGGTTCCTGAAACACTACAATGAGAGGCTCCTGAGCAACCCCAGTGAGGTGTGGATAATTTTTAATGTGCTTCAGGATAGAGTTTAGTTACTGGTCAATTTTTTACTTTATTAGATTTTTTATTTAAATCACTGTGGTTAGAATGTTGCACTGGTAAAGGGGAGTGTTCTTTTTCTTTTTTTATAACTGAAACCCAACTACAAGCATGCCTGTAATCATGATGCTTAAATAAAGATATTAATTAAAAAACAAAGCATTGTGATTTAAAGCTGTTCACAGTTAAGTTTTAGACATACAATGTTTTAGCACTAGAACCACCACCAGTGTCAACATGCCTCCACCAATATTTTGAGTTCATCCCTTACTTTCCCCCAGTCCCAGACTGCCATCATAACGTTTTTAAAGTTTGGGTCTCATGATTTCATTTTTGTTGACTCTGTAGTTTGGATATCTAGTTTTTTCCTTCTTTATCACCACCAATGTACCTGAATCCCCTTGACCCTTGTCCTTTGTTATTTCACATCTGTCTTTCCCCTCTACTTTGTGATAGATTTTTATCAAAACTAAAGTACTCTGGTATATTTTTAGTATTAAATCATTTTTATTTTGACCAAAGTAAATTACAAATCTTTCACAGTAATATTTTAGGTACATAGTAACATTGAATCAGGGGCATTCCCACCACCAGTGCTGTCCTCCCTCCACCCCTGTTCCCAACATGCATCCCATATTTTTAAGTATATGTTTGCTTGACACACTACACATTCAAATACATGCAGAGAGAAATAATAAAGACTTAAACACAAAAGAGTTTATTTCGCCCATTAAAGACGATTCAAAGGAGAAAGTACTGGTCTGATGCCATCATTCACATAGACACCTCTGTTTCTGTTCTTCTGTTACTGCTATGTGACTTTCTTCCCAACATTAAATGGGTGCTCTCATACAAGAGAGGAAAAGTAGGCCAATGAAGGCACCTCCTGGCTGAAATAAATTCCTTTAAATAGTATCCCCTCACAATATTCTACTGTTTGCAGGTCAGAGATTAATCTAATAACTTTATCTAGTTGCAAGAGAGGCTAGAAATTACAGCCTTTTTAACTGGACACATCCCACCTGTTAAAAATCAGGGCTTTATTACAATTTAAGGTAAAGGAGAATAGGTATTTGGTAGCATGGAAAACTAAACTTAATCTAACTAACTAAGGAATAAAGAAGTATGTGACTCATCATATGTCCTGTCAGGGAGCAATTGTAGAAGATACTGATAAAAATTATAAAGAATAAAGTGTCAGAGTAAGAAGAAGAATTACAAAAGGACAAGATGTAGAGTGAGCTCAATACTGATAGAGATTATCTCCTGTTACAGGTGTGATGCAATATCACAGAAGTTTACTTTTCTATAAATATAACTGAGGGGCTGGAGTGATAATACAGTGGGTAAGGTTTGACATGCATGCCACATGGATTTAATACCTGGCATTCCATGTGGTCGGTCTCCTGTGCCCTGCAGGGTGTGATCTGTGAGCACAGAGCCAGGATATCTTGAACTACATCCCAGAGATACCAAATACTGCCCAGAACATGAACAATGTGGCCAAACTGGTGATGATAATCCAGAATCCATAGATGACTAGACAGATTCCAAGAGGTACTGTGCATTCTGGTTGAAATTCTTGTTTTGTCAGTACTTTATGACTATTTCATAATAACCTCAAACCTAAATCTAGTTACTCTCTAAGAGTATCTCTAGACATTTGACTACAATTACCAATCAATTAGCAATCAATCTATAAATGAATGTCTTCTGAAATTATGAATTACTTTAAAAAAGCAAGCATTAATAACAAAATATTTCTCTAAGTGGGCAAGTGGACTATACCTTCAATAATTGATTAGACTTTTATCTTTAACAGTTCCATTCTCCAATTCATTCTACCTGGCTGACAAGTGAAAGGAAAAAGAGATGGTTGTTGTTACTTTAATTTTACTTTTTCCTTTTGTTTTGAGGCCACACCTGACAATGTTCAGGACTTATTCCTTGCTTGGTACTCAAGAATTACTCTTAGGAGTGCTTAGGGACCATATGGGATACTGGAGATTGAACCTTTATCAGCTATATGCAAGAGAAACACTTATCCACTATACTTTCTCTCTAGCCCACTTTCTTTGTTGACTTGAAAGCTTTCAGTTGCTGTTCACATCATCAGTAAAAAAAAAAAAAAAAAAAAAAAGACTTTAAAATTTACTGGCAAACAAAAAAGTTCTTGGGCCAAACCTATAGGACAGCATGTAGGCCACTTGCCTTGCAAGCTGCCAACTTGAAGCCAACTGTGACCCCTTGGCATCCCAATATGGTCCTTGATCACTGCCAGGAGTGGTCCCTGAATGTAGAGCCAAGAGTAAGTAAGCCCTAAGCACTGCTGAGTGTTGCTCCCCACCCAAAAATATTTTGTCTCAAAATCCTTTCATTTTCAAAATGTTATGATGTTGTGTCAACTAAATTAAGTTTTTCAACCAAATTCTACCTTGAGCTATTTAGGAGCTTTTTTTAGAGAAATAACTACATTTTGAACTATCCTAATAATGAGAAAATATGAGGGTTATAGAAAGCCTGGCTAGAGTACAGGCGGGGGTTGGGTGGGGAGGAGGGAGATTTGGGACATTGGTGATGGGAATGTTGCACTGGTGATGGTGGTGTTCTTTACATGACTGAAACCCAAACACAGTCATGTATGTAATCAAGATGTTTAAATAAAATATATAAAAAACAAAAGCAAAAATAAAATAAAATAACAACCTGAGTTTACTTGGAGGGTATGGCTAAGAGTAGCCCTTAGGAGACTAACTGATTGAAGGAAGATGAGGGGCTGGTGATGGTTGTGGTGTTGGAATGAAATAGCCATGAAAAATATAGTTAACAGTATTAAAATTCCTGTTACCTCATTAAAAAAAAAAGTGGCACTTTTTGACACCCCAGCTTCAACATAGGATCTGTGCAAAAACCAAGATCTCTAATTACAGAAGCCTGACTGCAACAATCATGATTGATGAGAACTTTTCCTAGGACCATGAAGAAAATCTTTGGGGTTGGACAATTAGTATGCCTGGATTCTGTAGTTGGTCTTATGACAGGATGTTTCATGGGTAGGGACACCCTGTTTTGTTTTTTTGTTTTTTTTTTTTAAATTTTTATTGTGATCATAATGGCTTACATATCTTTCACAGTAGTATTTTAGGTATATATTAACATTGAATTTGTCCTCCCCCAATTCCAGTTCCCTTTCTGCAACCCATATACCCCACCATCACCCCCCCGGGCTACTAGAGTAGGTAGACCCCTCTTTGTCCAGCTAACTATTAGTGGTCATATATCTGTTTGGTCCTGGTACTCTTCCTTGTTTCCCCCTCTATTTAAGATGCGGAGCTAGATAAATTGAGTTATGTGGCTTTGTTTGAAGGAAAGGAAAGCAATAAAATGGGGTACAAAATAAGAAAAAATAAAAATAAATAAAAAGAAGTCAAATACTTTGAAAATGGGCAGAGACCTTCTAGAGGCTTTCAACCTCAGTTTGAGAGAGGACATGGAAAAAGTAATTGAAACACCACAACAATACAGAAAGAAATATCAAGTTAAATATCCAGTGAGCACTACAGCAATAAAGACAAGCACCACACAATAGTCTCGGTTCTGAAATCAAATCATGCCAAAGTACAAAAAGAAAGAGAAAGATAAGATAAAATAAAATAAAATGAAATGAAATAAAATTGGAGATATAAACTTCAATATCTACACCAAAATAAAAACATCAAAAAAATCTATCAATCAATAAATAAATGTGTGGAAAGATGATTATTTTGTGTTTTTTTCTTTTTTCCCCTGCCTAGGCACATTAAGTATTGGGGATATTATAGAGGGAATTCCCTTGGCCTAGGAGTTACAGGGTTTCTCCACCCCTGAAGTATACTGTCATGGGATTAACTGTAGATTCCTTGCATGATCATTTACTCTCCCCTCGGTGCTTTTGTGTTGTATGGAAAACTTCTGCTTCGTCTTAGAATGGTAAAATCAGACCTCTATATCTATAGATCTTGGTGACTGTGCAGCTCAAGGAATGGAGCTTATGATGGAGTCTTTCTTTGTGGTTCTAGGAGTTCTGCCTCTTCAGTGTCGTTTTAATCCAACTTCTGTAATTGGTGGTCTTGGTCATTATGTTGCTCCTAAGATGGAGTCTGGACACCCTGTTTTTTTAGGCCAAAGTTATTTCCTTTCTAATTTTCCTTATGTTTTCTGTACCTATGCAAAACAAACAAAAACCCTGCCACCTCTTTTACAAATTTTGTTTTTATTTTATTTCATTTTTTTAATTTTTATTTTGACCAAAGTAGATTACAAATCTTTCACAGTAATATTTTAGGTACATAGTGACATTGAATTAGGGTTTGTTTTGTTTTGTTTTGGGGCCACACCTGGTGATGCTTAGGGGTTACTTCTGGCTATGCACTCAAAAGTCACTCCTGGCTTGGGGGACCATATGGGATTCCAGGCGATCATTAGGTTAGCCACATGCAAGCATGCAAGCAACATGCAAGGCAATCGCAGAGCTATCGCTTTGGCCCCGATTTTATTTTCTTTTTATCTTTTTCTTTTGGTTTCTTTTTGTTTGTTTTTGGGCTACACCTGGTGACGCTCAGGCTATGAGCTCAGAAATCACTCCTGGCTTGAGGACTATATGGGATTCCGGGGATCGAATCCAGGTCCATACTGAGTCAACTGCATGCAAAGCAAATGCTCTACCGCTGTGCTATCACTCTGGCCCCAATTTTATTTTTATCTTCTAAATAGGGGCTCCCACCTTTTTCATAGAACCTTGGGACATGAATATTTCTGCATTTTTCTACAAAATTCTCATATTTTTGCATTTTTCTACAAAACTGAGGAAATAAAAGAGGCTGGGGCCAGGGGCCAAGGGTCTCAAGTGAATTGGTGGAGATATAAAAGGACAGAATAAATATCCAAGCCAAAGTCAACAATAGAATAAAGAGACCCAAACTATAAAATCTAAACTTAAAATGGGCCTGTTACACTGGCAGGCCAAGGGGCTAAGGATAGAGGAATAGGATGTATGCTGGAGACTTTGGTGGATAGAGGTCAACACTGGTGGTGGGAATAGCCCTAAATCACTCTTACGATATGCCTGAAATCCAACTATGAAGGACTTGAAATTCACAATAGTTTTAATAAAAATTTTTAAAAAGTGGCACTTTTTTCTCTCCCTTTAACCACAAACTGGTGCTGATTAAAAACCAAATGAAAGAATACCGAGTGACAAATTTGATCATATTTTATATTTTAAGAAAGAATGATCTTGGCTTGCAGAGTTCTTTGTCCAGATTCTCCAAGTATGCAAAGGAAATGATACAAAAACTTTCCCTTGGGTTTCACTAATTCTTTGGAAGCCATTTTTCCTCCTTTGAACCATAAAGTACCCAATCAAGTGAATTTATTCTTTTTTCACTTTAACACAAAACCTCTCAGATGTTTTACAAACTTACATGTATGCACAAGATGTTTGCTAAAATTTTCAATCTACTGAGCAGCATTTGAAGCACAGACCAAAGCCTCTATTCTATCATTAAATACATCTAATAAATGTAGGCTACTCTTTGTTCTTAAAAAAAAACTAAGAATTAATGGCTATAGTAGTGCTATTATTATTAGGTACCTACAAAAAGAGTCCTTTATCATTAAGTGCACCCCACTTTTTGGCACTTAAGTTTCTTTGAATGCTCTTTTTGTAATTTTCTTCCAGTTAATCATGGTGTTTCCCTTTATTCAAGTCGAATCAAGTTTGAGCTTATAACGAGTGGAAAGTAACATATTTTGTCACAACTGTAGTTGGACCTCTCACTGAAAGTCAGTGTCCCTGGAATACCCATCGAGACATTCTTCATTCCAATGTACTTAATAAAACTCCTTTATGCATATCTGCTCTAGGAATGTCTTCAATAGAATTTTGAGCACCAGAATTAAGTTTGAGGAAAAAATGCTAAAAAGATACTTCAGAAATGACCAGCCTTTCATATTGGTACAATTTAAATCTCTACCATGACATAAGAAACAAATTGGCATCAGATCTGTCCACCAAAATAAACATAAAACAATTTTAGGCTCCAGCAAGGTTCTACTTTGGCATGTTTCATGTTCATTCAAAAGCTTCAGAGGTAGGAGAAATGCCAACCCAACCCTGAATAATACAGTAAAATGGTCGTAAAAACGAGAATCATTATCATTGGAGTTTCTGGATTTGATTCTAGGCTAAGAAAATGTATAGGAAGTGCCTTTGAGGAAGAGCCAACATTCCAAACTTTACCTTTCTCCTCCTCCACCCTCCCTCCCTTTGTTGATCCTTTGATGTTCTTGGGGGGAAATCCTTTATAGGGGCCAGACCCTCTCCCAGTGCACACATCACCTTTCCTCTATAATAAGAGCAAGCTCTTCCATTTGTGTGGGCTCTTGACTTACAAAAGACTTCCACATCTTCAGCCCCACCTCTGCAGCCTGCTTCAAAGAAAGAAAGAAAGAAAGAAAGAAAAAAAAAACACCTTTGGAATACTCAGATTGCATTGAGCCTATACTTCTGCCCCTGCCTTCTTGCCTAAGGCTAACAAAATCCATGTCTTCAACAAATCTTGTCTTATCCTGCAATTTTCTTAACATCCCTGAAGGCAGTGACATTCTCTGATCAACTTGGCTGGCAAGTGATAGGAGCAAGGAGAATCCCAAAGGCTAAAGGAGCAAGCCTCCTTGTAGGCTGGAGGTCTCTCTCTGCCAGGGCTTCTGTGTTCCACACACCTGCTGGCTCCTGTTGCCAAAGGCAGTTGACATCTGCTGACCCAAAGGCTACCTGTGGCTAGAGAGGAAGGGGGCTGTGGTGTTTCAGTTTCTGTTGGTGCTTCCCACATCTGTCATCCATAAGCAACTGAGTAGCAGGATTCAAGCTTCATGATGCTGACATCCTCCCTGCTGGCCTCTGATCTGGTCCCTAGCTTGATACTTTCTATGAAGTTTCTTTTATAAGAAATGTAAGTCTGATACATAATCAAAAATATTATAAAGACAAAATTGCATATAAATAAAAAATGGTATCTTCTTTCCACCATAATCTCTCCCCATGCCTTTGCCAAAATTATAACTCTGGAGAGTTCCTTGTGCATCTAACTAGTTTTCTATGCATACACATGGATTATGCTATATTTATTTGATACTTTTAATAAAACTAAATAAACTACCCTCACAAATTTTTAAAAGCAGAAAGAAAATGTTGTGAGACTATTTAGAATAAGGTCATCTATGCTCTAAGATACTTATAAGTTAAAATCGAATCAAATTAATGCAAATATAAAGTCAATGTACATTATCCACTATTCTTTTTCTTTCAAAGTTTCTCAACCCAAGTAAATAATCTTTCCTTAGCTATGCATTGTTTCCAATAGCACTCTTATATGATAACAACCAACCTTAAAGATTTGACAAATAACTGGTGAAGATTAACAGAATCCTTATAAATTGTTGTTCAGAGCAGTGATGCAAGCAGTAGATCATCTGCCTTTCATGTGCTAACCTAGGACAGACCGCAGTTCTATCCACCGGTATCCCACATTGTCCCCCAAGCCAGGATTTCTGAATGCATAGCCATAAGTAACCCCTGAGCATCACTGGGTGTGCCCCCCCCCAAAAAACCCAAATAACTAATTAAATAAATAAATTGTTGTTTAGTCTTGGCTTAAAGAACAATAGTCTCCTGCACCATAAATAGAGGCTCAGAAAGATGCTTCCCTGTCATCTCACATACACATTCTTGTTTCCTTTTCTCTAACACATCTTCCAGGATTTTCAAGTCTCAGAAGTTATAGGATTTGTGCATTGGCTTCTGTTCAGTAGAAATGACCCTTGGGCCAAAAACTAAAAACAAAAAAAAAACCTGGACAATTACTAAGACCTGACCCTAACAGCAAACATTTACTTTAAATTTCCCTCTGCCAGTTGTCAACCTGAAATTTCACATTTATATATGATCCTTTGATCCCATGAGGTAGGTATGCTTCTTAGACACATTTTACAGATTAAAAAAATGGTCTTAGAGAGGTGAACTTACAAGTCTATGGTCTGAACTCTGGCCGAATAAGTGACATGTAAGTCTATTTGATTCCAAAGCTGGTATCCTGAACTCCTGAGATCACTACACTTAATTAGTTTTCAATTGCATACTGATTCCCATTAACTGCCTTCACCAAAAATATTATTCTGACCATGTTTTGTTCTGTTTGCACCATTTACCCTGCTAGGAATCCTTTCCTTTCTTGGAATCCCATCAAGGCTGATACCAATCTGGCTCCAGGACTCTAAATTCTTCCCACTATCCCTTGACACCCCTTAGTAAATCTTGACAGATGTTTCTGGATATGACTCTGCACACTTGGCATTTCATGCTGCCTTTGTTCTTTATTGTTATAGTTTTTGATGTGTATGTGGTTCAAAGAGAAGAGCTAGTTTGTTGCATCTATTGTAAGTCCCTGTTTTTTTCATTCTGGTGGGACAACTGACAGGGATGCCTAATTGCATAAGTAGATGTCAACAGAGAAAGGTATATCCTACAATACAAAGGTTAGCTTGATGACAGTAATGGGGAGAAATGAGCTCAATGCCAAATCTCTCTTTCCTCTAGTGACTTTGGAAATCAAGATAAGAAGCTCCATTCTGGCTAGGGAAGTGACACATCCCAAGAGAAAAGGAAATGTCTTCATTCTGGAATGAGGTTGAATGTGGGCAGTGGATTGTGAACAGATGCTGCATCTAGTCTCATTAGTATTCCCAGCATGGGTCAGGCTACCATGAAACCTGACATTGCGTTATCTTGGGCCTCCTGTTCCCATACTCTGGAGGATCTTTGCTCCTGAAGAAACCTAATTTCAGTGGTCTCCAGACACATTCCAGAATTGCTGTGGGAGCCAATGTGGGATATTACTATGCCTGTTGCCAAGACACCCCCCGCCAAGTGTGACAGAGATTGTCTAAACTGCAGTCTAGAAAGCCCAAGAATGTCTATATCCCAAAGCTATTTTAAGATCATCCATTGATAAGGGGAAATCACAAAAGGCAATTTGTGGTAATAACTGATGGTTGAGTGCACCCAATCAAAGACTTCAGCAAAATTTAAAACCAGGCTTGAAGAATTGCATATGGCATAGGAAAATAACCCGAGAACCCAAAGCCCACGATCAACCAACTGGTTGAAGGGAACCAATCTGGTTCCCTTCCCACTTGTAACCAGGACCTTCCTATTCTGCTTTCCCTTGCTGGCCCCTGGAAAGGCAGCACTTCTTCCTAAGCTTTAATCAGCTTGGTCAGAGTGTGTTGGAGCAGCACTGTAAATCTGGCAGCACTTCAGAAAAAATTTGCCATCAAAGTTATATATCCTTCTCCCAAGTGCATTTGATACACAGGGAAAGAACAGCAACAAGGGGAGGATCCATACTGTGCTTATCTCTGGTCAGTGAGGTGCAATAGTGCCAGTGAACGTGCAAATAGAGGTGCTCAGTGTACAGTTATGTCTGGAGGGGAATATAAGGACATCACACTGCTCTGTTTAATAGATCTCATTGGGGAGTGCTTTGAGCTATCATACACAATGCTCTCTTAGGGGATTGAAGGATTTTTCTCTCCCCTGCTTACTTTGCACAAATTATTAAAAGGCTAAATCTGAATGTTTGTTTCATCTTTAGCCATGAATTACTTATAGTTCTTTTTCTTTGCTTTTGTTGGAGGACCACATCCAACAGTACTCAGAGCTTTCTCCTGGCTCAAACGTTACTCCTGGTGGGACCTAGAGGATGATATGAAGTACTGGAAATCAAACCTGGATGCTTCAGGCAAGGCAAGCCTTACCCACTATGCTATCTTTCTAGTTCATCCTCAAAGCTTTTGAACTTTGTAGCTACTGATATATATTTTAAGTTTATTACATTAATAGAATATAATAGAAGTGAAAATAATTTAAGGTTTAGGGTTTTCCTATTTGTCAAGAAACAAAATGCCTGTGGTTTTTGAGAATGGGATGTTGCTTATTCAAAAGCAAGAAACAAATGTCTGGTCTTTCTCTAAAAGAAGTTGCCTAATCTCTCTTGCCCTGTCATGAAGTCAAAGTGGCTTGTTTTATCCCAGCGAGGATTTTAGCTCATCCTATTGCATTTTCAGTCACAGCGAGACTGTTTTGTTTATGCAATAGGAATCTCCTGTCAGGAAAAAGACAACAGCTAATGGAAGGTTCTCAAATTCTTTTCTTGTGTGCATCTAGTCCCTATGGAATTGATTTTATCAGTACTATAATAAAAGAAGTACCAACTTTAGGTTTCTGGCTCAGATAAAGATCTTTAATCACTTTCAAGTTGAAGTCAAAGTCCAACTTTGATTCCTAAAAAGAGAACTTAGAAATGTGTTGTTAATACATGTATTTATTATTTTACATACATTAGAAGGATTCTTGATTCGTATAATGCTTTTAGGGTGCCCTAATCCAAATACTTTTAACTTGCAGTTAAATCTACATCACTCTTGGAGCTCCACTTGTACCATTACAGAGGCATGTTTGTACTGGAAGGCAGCTAAGTTTTCCTTCGGGAGCTAAACTTTGTATTTATATAATACATTGTTGCTTACTGGTTCAAGACAGGTTACAAGCAGTAAGTAAACTGAATCCCTGCCAAGAAGTAGACAAAATCCTAATTGGCAAAGGCTTTGAGTGTGTCTAAAGTTGCCCCTTCATCTTTCCAATATTGGGAAGAAAGGTAACTTGGTTGGGGAATTTACCTCTGGAGTAAATGAACAGTGCACCTAGTGAGACATGCAGAGAGATTATGTAGATTCTGTCCTTTAAAACTGAATAGGGGCTGGAGAATTAGCTCAGAAGGCTATGCCTATGCTTTGCATGTGGGGAATTTGGATTTGATCCCTTGCACCTTATATTTATTGTAACACAGCCAAGAGTGAGCTCCCTACCCCAAACAAAGTATCTCCTTACCCCAAACAAAGTTCAAGTCTAGGAATAAGAGAAAGTGGAAGACTTTGAAAGTCATGCTCCTTCATGGTTCCCATAATCATGAAGGATGTGAGAATGTCTGAGGCGGTTGTGTAAACTCATCTTTCAAAGGCAGTGCTTTGCAGAGTCTACCCATTTTCAGTTCCCATTAAAAGAAGCAGGAGGGAAACTTGCACTGGTGAAGGGTGATGTACATGCTATAACTGAAATCTGACTAATAGCATTTCTGTAAATACAGTGCTTAATAAAGCAATATAAAAAATAAAATAATTTTATAAAATAATAAAAGGGCAGCCAGGTCAAAGTAACAGCTACAGCTACTTCATGTTGCATGAGCTCAACATGGAAGGAAATGAAAAAAAACTTAGAAAGATAGCTAGAACCTTATCTCTGCTTTCCAGAACCCTTTTAGAGGTGAGCATGAGGAGTGAGAAGTAAATATTGCCCTTCCAAGAAGAAACTTTTTATAGGGATAGCCATTTTCCAATTCATATTAGAGAGCAAATATAAAGGACTTGCCATCTCTCCTTCTAGCTGCACTGCTTGTTGAGCCCCAAACTACATCCACACACAAAACTTCTCCCTGGTGTCTTTCTCAATATTGGTGTTGAGATTTAGTTTTACTGGCCTTTCTGTTACAAGGAAATGATTGGTTTCAGTTTTGTCTTTGTTTTATTTCCAAATTTCTTCTAAAAGCATTTCTTATTGTGTTAGGTTGATGATGCTACACATCATTCTCCGTTTCTAAGCAATAACCGCATTCCCTCCCTGAGATAAGCTTCCTCATCTCAGACTTCAGAGCTACCCACGTCAGTCCAAGATGATTTTTCTCCTAAGAGTACTAAACTTCTACATGGAAGCAATTAAAGTTCCTTATCTATTTAGAGGTCTGAGCAATCACCTTTATCATAAATATTGAATCAGTTTCTTTTGTAAAAGCTCACCTCTTCAAAACATGAGCTATCTCTGACATTGATTTCTAGAAAATTCCCATTCACTCATGAGCTGGACCCTGACATCGATTTTGGAAGATGGGCCTACATTTTTTCAGTAATAGTGTTTTGCTTTTTTCTTGGATGTAATGTGGCCCTCATATTCCTAATACAAATTTATGAACTTTGCACTGCTGAATTGATGCTATAAAAACAAAATAATTTTCAGACCAAAGGCCATGTATGTGTGAGTTTGACAGCCCTGTGCATCATATTGCAAGCAACAATTTTTCTTAATATCAGCCACTGAAACAAAGTTATGTGTGAGTGATGTTGCTATTATATGGAACCACTGATGGCCAAGCCAAATGCAGTGTGATTTCTCTTCTGGAAATTGTTTGCTATCTCTGACTTATATGCATTCAGGCACTGCAAAACTCATTTTGACTTCACCCTTAGGTTACCCTGCCCCCAATCACATGTTCCCAAACTTCCAAGGGAAATCAAGCCATCTCAGAGAGAAACTGTATCTATTTAAATTACCAGACCATATAAATAATCCAGGTGTTTATCTATTTTTTTCTCTTCTTAATTAAACCTTTGTAAGTTAATTTATTGGCTTTTTTAACCTATTGCACTGTTTTTCTAAAGAGACAATTTATAAATATTTTACCAGCAGTAACTCCAGTAATAATCAGGTGGCTTCCAGGAATGTTTGAAATGTGCTTTGTAGACTTTATTTCTTTTTAACTTCACAGGGAAAATTTAGCGTTTGTATTTCTTGTTTGGAGCTCAAATTACTGGAACAAACATGAGAAAATAAAACAGATCCCAAAGTAATGAGAAATAATTTACAGTTAAACCCATGAAGATAAAAGGAAGAGAGCAAAGAGAATAAATGACTTAGCCAGAGTTCAGCCTGACCTGCTCCACAGTCCACAGTTTTGCTGATGTCCTGACAAACCCTATGTCACTTTAACCCACTGTATGCTTATAACAGACACCTGGACTCAATCAGGTCATTAATGTGGGCCTTTTCTTTTTTGTATCTCTCACAAGGACAGGAAGGGAACCATTGGTAATCTGAATTTCTTTCTCCTTCCTCAGATTTTCTTGTTTTGCTCTCTGTCTTTTTTTTTTTTGTATGTAATCATACTCAAACACATGCATTCACCTTTGTTTAGTTTCACAAAGTCAATCTGAAATAGAGTCTTGACCAAAATCCATTGTTTTTTCCAATGTAGATTTGCACATTCACATATACCTTTTGTGGGAGTATTATTAGGCTCCAAATACCATAAAATGCTGGAACTTCCTTCTGTGGGTAGGATTGGGTTTGGTGGTTAACTATGTTTTATTCTTCTAAAACATAATACTTCAGATTCAGAGTTATAGTACTGCAGATGTGGTACTTGCTTTGCACATGGCCAACCTGGTTTTCCAGCACCTCATATGATCCCCCAAGCATTCAGGAGTGATTCCTGAATGCAGAGCCAAGAGTATGCCCTGAACACCACTGGGTATGGTCCTAAAATAAAAAGAGAGAAAAATTCATGAATTTGGTCCTTGCTCACAATCATATGTGAGCAATGCAATATGTGTTATGTCTGAGCAGAAGTTTATGAACAAAATTAGATGAAAACACAGCAATGCCAAGAC
The DNA here is from genome assembly GCF_024139225.1 of Suncus etruscus. Lineage (NCBI taxonomy): Eukaryota > Metazoa > Chordata > Mammalia > Eulipotyphla > Soricidae > Suncus > Suncus etruscus. Next base: position 98,651,365 of record NC_064857.1, on the reverse strand, counting down.
TCTCTCCTTGTAAGCATATTTTGAGAGGTGTTCACTTTGAATTTGTTGGCACGATAGAATAATTTTTTAAAAGTTAAGGAATGAAGAAAAAAGTAGAGAACAAAGAGAACAAAGTTATTGTAGAGAATTGGGGTGCAAGGAAAGTCACAGTTCTACAGGAAGGTTAGGGTTCAAGAGAACAGTAATGAATGATCCTGCAGAGGATGCTTTCGGGATGTCTGAAAGATGATCTATAATGGAGATTATAGGAGATTATAAATGTCCAAAGTTTCATTATAATAATGACTTTCAGAAGGGTGTTAGAGTCGACACTGTTCTGATGAAAAATAGGAGATTCAAAGAGGTTAAATCACAATACAAACTGAAACAGACCTAGGACTGGAACTTTTTTGAAGGATTATATTTAGTGATGGTCAGGGCTACTCCCAGCTTGGTACTTGGGGTGACTGCTGGCAGTGTTTAGGGAACCATATAGTACTGGAAATAGAAATCTGATCTGCATGACAAGCATGAACTCCAGCCTGTAAAACTGTCTTTGTCTGTAATGAGATGTTCTTTGGGAGTTGGGTTTGGTTTGGTTATCCCAAAGTTTTCAAAAGGAAAAGGGATATCCCATACACCCCATCCATAGAGGATAGGAGAAGGTGGTTCATTAACAATTCTCTGAAATAAGTAATCCACAAATATATCGAGAATATAGCCACCCTGATTGATTTGCTCTCCGTTGTAACAGGGCCATGTAATATTGTAAATGACTCTCTCCTTTCACAACATCAAATTCCACAGTCTCCCCATCTCCAACACTACATAGAAACTTCCTGGGATTGTTTCTCACTGCCCAGTGAGCAAAGACATCTTCTTTAGTGTCACTTCTTTTGCTAAATCCATAACCATTCCGGACATTGGACCATTTAACAGTGCCCAGGACTTGGGTTGCCAGCACCTGCTTGTCTACCTGACTCAGTGTTTGGGGCGCTGGGGTTTCTCTAGTTGAGCCTTTTTTCAGACTGCGCCTACAGAGACAGTAGTTAGCTCATCATTCATGGGATATAGGGGTCTCTCTGATTTAGTGCCAGTTGTAAACGATAAATTATCAGTTCTGGGAAGGCTTTTTGATAGAGAATTCGTCACCACTAGGAAGGCACTCTTCTCCTCTTGTGGCATGTTTGCAGGAGAATCTCTAGGGAGCCTGGCACGTACAGACCAGAGTAAGAAATGCAGGTAGATGACCCAGAGCAACATGAAACCATTCAGAACAGGAGCCACTTTCAATAATGTTCCAGTGAAAGGCACGGCACATTCAGTCCAGCTCAAGGGGCCTGTCATAGTGAGAATCTACCAAAAGGTCAAGTCATTCACCATCGTTGCTGTCTTCTTCTTGGGTCCAGGGTTCAATTTAGTTCCTGTTCGAATGCCAGTTGTTGCTTTAATAGAAATTAAATTAATATAAGTTAAATAGTCCTGGTATTGGTGGGGACACCATCCCTTTCTCAGCCTTTCTCAGCTAGGCATGGCTCCTGCAGCCCCTACTGCCTGGCGGGTCTGAAGGGTATAAAGGGTGCCTGCGGAGACATTCACAAAGCAGTCAGATGAAATTCTAGAGTCAGTCAACTTTATTTCACAATCCTAACTGCCATGTACATTTCCTTACATGGCTTCTATGCTAAGCTAGCAGCTCCTTCTCTGCTCCTTCTCTGGCTCTCTCGGCCTCTGTCTCCCTTTCAGCTGCTCTTCAGGCTTCGTTGCTGACTGACTCCCCTTTGCTGATTTTCTCTGCTAAATTTCCTTGTTGATTCCCTCTGCTGGTTCTTTCTGCTAATTCTCTCTGCTGGTCATCTTTGTTCAATTTTTCCTTCTCTCTCTAACTTTACTTCTTATGCCCTCTTTCCCCCCCAAGCGGACTCCTCTTCCCGCCCATTCCAGGTGTGGGAGATTCTGTTCATACAGGTGGAATGAATAAGAAGTTGGGGGAAGGGACACTCACATTTGTCCACCACTTTTTTTATTGCTTAGAAGCAATAGAATTCAATGAGATAGAGATAATGACTTAAGAGACCAAGATTAAAACACAGAAATAAGACCACAAAACATGTTCACAGCTTATAGCTGTTTTTCTCAGAAAACTAGAATGTTAGTGTGCACTTCTCAGGAGGTAAGCATTAAGAATAAGCTTAAGAGGCCGTGAAACTGGAAGAGAAGGACTCAAACAAAAGTTCTTTTTTAACTGTCTTGCCCTAATGTGGCCCATCATGTTGCATTTACCACTTTTTCTTTAGATTTATTCTTTTATAAAACTTACATTAATTTATTTATCTCTCAGCCTTTCTATTGTTGATTTAATGATGGCTAGAGATTCCACATGCTTAGGTATGATCGCATACACTTATTTGCAGGAATGCATATTTGTTGTAGCACTTGCTTGCCTTAAGTTGTATTCTTCAGTTGTGATACTAAGGATTCTAAAGAGTAGGGCTGCTGAAATTGCACTCAGGCATGTGAAGTGGTACTTGGGATTGAGCCTTTAGCATAACCAGCCCAGGCTATAAGGCAGGCCTGAGATTTTCCTAGGTCCTCCCTGACTTATTCTTGCCCAAAATATTAAGATACAAAGAATATTATTATGAAAGTGCATAGTATCAGAAAATGCAAACTAAACCAAGAGAAGACTATGACCCCAGAAGAAATAATGAAGAGCAGCCGGAGCAATAGCACATCAGTAGGGCATTTGCTTTGCACATTGCTAACCCAGGATAGACCGTGGTTAGATCCTTCGGTGTCCCATATGGTCCCCCAAGCCAAGGATGATTTCTCAGCACATAGCCAGAAGTAACCCCTGGGCATCGCTGGGTGTGGCCTAAACCCCCAAGAAAGAAAGAAAAGAAAGGAAGGAAGGAAGGAAGGTAGACAAGGAAGGAAGGAAGGAGAAGAAAGAAAAAGAAAGAAAGAAAGAAAGAAAGAAAGAAAGAAAGAAAGAAAGAAAGAAAGAAAGAAAGAAAGAAAGAAAGAAAGAAAGAAAGAAAGAAAGAAAGAAAGAAAGAAAGAAAGAAAGAAAGAAAGAAAGAAAAAGAAAGAAAAAGAAGAGAAAGAAAGAAAGAAAGAGAGAGAAAGAAAGAAAGAAAGAAAGAAAGAAAGAAAGAAAAAGAAAGAAAAAGAAGAGAAAGAAAGAAAGAAAGAAAGAAAGAAAGAAAGAAAGAAAGAAAGAAAGAAAGAAAGAAGAAAGAAAGAAGAAAGAAGAAAGAAGAAAGAAAGAGAGAAAGAAAGAAAGAAAGAAAGAAAGAAAGAAAGAAAGAAAGAAAGAGAGAGAGAGAGAAAGAGAGAGAGAGAAAGAAAGAAAGAAAGAAAGAAAGAAAGAAAGAAAGAAAGAAAGAAAGAAGAAAGAAGAAAGAAAGAAAGAAAGAAAGAAAGAAAGAAAGAAAGAAAGAAAGAAAGAAAGAAAGAAAGAAAGAAAGAAGAAGAGAAGAAAGAAGAAAGAAAGAAAGGAAAGAAAGAAAGAAAGAAAGAAGAAAGAAAGAAAGAAAGAAAGAAAGAAAGAAAGAAAGAAAGAAAGAAAGAAAGAAAGAAAGAAAGAAAGAAAGAAAGAAAGAAAGAAAGAAAAAGAAAGAAAGAAAGAAAGAAAGAAAGATAGAAAGAAGAAAGAAAGAAAGAAAGAAAGAAAGAAAGAAAAGAAGAAAGAAGAAGAAAGAAAAGAAAGAAAGAAAGAAAGAAAGAAAGAAGAAAGAAGAAGAAAGAAAGAAAGAAAGAAAGAAGAAAGAAAGAAGAAGGAAGAAAGAAGAAGAAAGAAAGAAAGAAGAAGAAAGAAAGAAAGAAAGAAAGAAAGGAAAGAAAGAAAGAAAGAAAGAAAGAAAGAAAGAAAGAAAGAAAGAAAGAAAGAAAGAAGAGAAAGAAAGAAGAAGAAAGAAAGAAAGAGAAAGGAAGGAAGGAAGGAAAAGAAAGAAAGAAAGAAAGAAGAAGAAAGAAGAAAGAAGAAAGAAAGAAAGAAAGAAAGAAAGAAAGAAAGAAAGAAAGAAAGAAAGAAAGAAAGAAAGAAAGAAAGAAAGAAAGAAGAAAGAAAGAAAGAAAGAAAGAAAGAAAGAAAGAAAGAAAGAAAGAAAGAAAGAAAGAAAGAAAGAAAGAAAGAAAGAAAGAAAGAAAGAAAGAAAGAAAGAAAGGAAGGAAGGAAGGAAGGAAGGAAGGAAGGAAGGAAGAAAGGAAGGAAGGAAAGAAGGAAGAAAAAGAAAAAAAAGAGACCACTACCTCTTAGGAGGAAATACTGTGAACTAATACTTCTATTAACTTACCACTGTCAACATTATAAGATAGCAGCACATATGCAAATGTGAATCCATATTGATACAATTTATATGAAGGATTATTTTATTCATTATTAGATGGCAAAGAATAGAATGTAATAGGTTGAGTAAAATAGCACATTTCTAGTCTCACTTCCTTGTAGTATATAATCCATTATTTTCTGTCTTTGAAGTCAGATTGAAACAACATTTCTTTCTGGGTCTTGCCTTCAGTCTGATAAAAGAACTTTGCTAGCTGACAGAGATTTTGGAACTTGCCTTTGTCCATAAATACCGGTATAACCACTGCTTTAGATATGATGGTGCAGTATTCTAACTCATTTAACTAATCAGTGTATTTTCCCTGCAAGCTGAGGCTAATATAAAACTGTACATCCTCCCATTCACTATTACAAATGTCTAATGATATAAATTCTGCAGAAATATATTTAAGTCAGTTACTATCCAAGTATGGTTGGATACCATGATGTTGAAAGATTCTGTTACATTCTTTTTAATATTTATAGTATGAAAAATTTTTATACTTGAATAACTATTTAAAGACCATGTATTCATAATTGATCATAATACATTGTTTCCAGGTTAAAAAATACTTTTTTTAAAAAAGGAAAAAAGAAAGAAAGAAGAAAGAGCACAGCAGTAAGAAAATTGATTGCATTTCACTATAAAGTCATGAAATCATGGTCAGAAGATTTACTAAGTTCTTGTGCTAGTTGTTCTTTCTGTTACTGTTTTTTTCCTGAACATTAGATGGCTTCAAATACACATTGGTATCTAAATTGTGTGTTCCTACCAGAATGACAGTATTAAAAAATTTGAAGTTGAATGTAGTCCAGAATATCCAAGCACTGTTGCTAATATTGTGGCTTTCGTGGGGCATTTCACGCCACACTATCAAGAATTATGAGAAGGCAGTGGAAGGGTGTCTGTATTCACTACAAAAAGGTCCTGGTGATATCAGCCCAAATACCAGCATTCCTTGCGTTTTGGTAAATTGGGTATCTCTAAGGAGAACAATAGATGAGTGGGGAAGCAGAGCCATTGGCAAAAGGGTGATAATGGGTTATGGGTGCATCTTTCCTTCTACAGTGAAGGAAATTACCAGCTATCAACTGCATGGTCATAATTTTTTACAGCTTGGTTCAAACATCTTTCAATAATAGATTGAGTCTATGGATCTGGTCTGATGCAGATATGGTGTCCCAGTGAAATTTGTAAACAGCATATGATAATAGAAGTGTTCAGTGAATATTAGCTATAATTTGACTCTGCAAATGAAGAATCCTGTTTTTATACTCTTCCATTTGGTTTTCTATGGAGTCTAGTCTGCTTCATGAGGGAGTTTTGAGATCTGGACCATGTTTTCTTTGTATCTCCCTCCTTGCCCTCTATAATATGTCCCCTCTATAACATGTCCTCTATAACATGTCATCAATTTTCTCTTAATTGATCTTAATCATAATTATTCCTACAAATATGTGTATCCTTACATTGATGTGTTGACCCTAACAATGTTTTTTTCACAGATATTTGAACTCAATGTCAGAAAATTTTAAAACAATAAACTACCTTTGAGAAAATTTACTACAAATGGATTTTTAAATGTTTCTCTCTTAATGAACATCATAAAAATTACACACGATTTTGGTGGTAAAATTTAGAAAGAAAAAATCATTTTCATGAGTTTGTGTAGCTCAAAAAGTCATATTAGTCTCTGAACTCCCACAGCAAAATTTTAAGTTTCTCTTTTATCTCTCCAAAGCAATGAGGTAATTAAGAATACTTCCTTCTGCATCATTGAATGCCCTATGTTTGTACCTTTGTTAATGGTGGATGAGTCCACTGATAACTCTAAAAAGAAATGAGTGAGTGAACAAAGGTAAAAGAGGAAGGAAGGTAGGTAGAAAAAAAGGTAAAGAGAGGAGGAAGGAAGAAAGGAAGGAAGGTAGGTGGGTAGAAAGAAAGGTAAAGAGAGGAGGAAGGAAGGAAGGAAGGAAGGAAGGAAGGAAGGAAGGAAGGAAGGAAGGAAGGAAGGAAGGAAGGAAGGAAGGAAGGAAGGAAGGAAGGAAGGAAGGAAGGAAGGAAGGAGGGAAGGAAGGAAGGAGGGAGGGAGGGAGGGAGGGAGGGAGGGAGGGAGGGAGGAAGGAAGGAAGGAAGGAAGGAAGGAAGGAAGGAAGGAAGGAAGGAAGGAAGGAAGAAAGGAAGAAAGGAAGAAAGGAAGAAAGGAAGGAAGAAAGAAGGACGGAAGAAGGAAGGAAGAAAGGAAGGAAGGAAGGAAGGAAGGAAGGAAGGAAGGAAGGAAGGAAGGAAGGAAGGAAGGAAGGAAGGAAGGAAGGAAGGAAGGAAGGAAGGAAGGAAAAGGACTATTAATGAAGGAAAAGGACTATTAATGGAAGTTTTTGCCTCTATTTCATTCTATGGGTGCTGTATCACCTAAGATTAGGATAAAAATTCTAACTATAACTCAGTAGTATTATATATATATATACTTTTATGACTTACATTGAAAATTTAGCACTTGGTAATGATCTATTTCATTTTTATGATTGTGTAAATTAGGATAATAAAAACCTGAAATTAAATTCACAGATAAGCCTCAGTTCAGCCATCTCCAGTTTTCCTTGCTATGTCCTTTCTAGACCCTTAACTCCATTTCTCAGTTTAGTGTATATTAACATATTCTGGATTTTCTTTATCTTTATATTAACTTTTTTAATCAAATTACTCCTTTTCATGTGAATGGCTGACTCAAATTAGATGTAAATAAAGAATAGATTAACAAATTAATTCCTGGAAAAAAATGTTTGTTAGACTTTAAATGACCTTTTTCTATATTTCTATATTTATATTTATATATTCATATTTATATAAGTATATACTCATATAATTAATATTTATATGAATATATAAATATAAAATATATTTCTATTTTGTATATTTTAATAAATATATAATATATTTCTATATTTAAAAGTTTTCATTACAATAACACACATATAAAGAACTAAGAAAGCACATTCAAAATGACATGGATACTAGACCTGATCAAGCATCTAGATCTAGTAACAATTTTCTAGAAGCATAGTGGTTAGTAAAATATGAGATGTAGTCAAAAAATCACAATTGAAAGAAAATATTTTCCTTTTTTGAATTCCTAGATTCTTTATTTTTTAATAATTTCTTTATTTAGGCACAAATATGATCATAATTGGACTTCAACCATAAAAATGCACACACCTTTTACCAGTGCAACTTTTCCATCACTTATGTCCCCTATTTCCTTTCTCCCCCATCCACTTGTCTTTGAAACAGGCATTGTATTTCTCCCTCTATCATTGTCATGGTAGTTGTTAGTTTAGTTATTTCTCTAACTGTACCTACCACTCTTTATAGTAAGCCTCATATTATAGGCTGGTCCTTCAAGTCCTCATCTCATTTGTCTCTGGGTTTTATTACTATACTCTCTTTTATTTTTCTTAAATCCACAGATGAGTGAGACTTTCTGTGTTTATTTCTCTCCCTCTAACTTATTTCACTCAGCATAATAGTCTCCATATCCATCCATGTACAGGCAAATTTTGTGTCTTAATTTTTTTAACAACTGCATAGTATTCTATTGTGTAGATGTACCACAGTTTCTTCAGCCACTCATCTATTGTTGGGCATCTTGGTTACTTCCAGATTTTTTTGGCCATTGCTAGAAGGCATTATTGCATTGTGTTTTTGTATTCTTAAGGTTTTTGTATTCCAGTTTTTTAAGAAATATCTATATTCTTTTTCATGAAGACTGGACTAGATGGCATTCCCATCAGCAGTGAATGAAGAGTTTCTTTATCACACATTCATGCCAGCAGTGGTTGTTCTTGTTCTTTGTGATGTGTGCCAGTATCTGTGGCATGACATGATTTCTCATTGTTGCTTTGATTTGCATCTCCCTGTTTATTAGTGATGTGGAGCAATTTTTGTGCCTTTTGGCCAACTACTTCTTCTTTGAAGAAATATCTGATCATTTCTTCTCCCCATTTTTGATGGGGTTAGATGTTTGTTTCTTGTTAAATTCCTTTGAAGTGCATAAGCTCCTCAGTTTGATGCAATCTCACTTGTTTATCTCTGCTTCCACTTGGACAGTGGTGTTTTCTACTTGAAGATGCCTTTAGTCTCAACGTCGTGGATTGTTTTGTCTATGTTTCATTCTATATACCTTATAGTTTCAAGTCTATTATTAAGCTCTTTAATTTATTTTCATTTGATCCTTGTGCTTGGTGTTAGAGGTCTGAGTTCACTTTTATGCATATAGTCGACCAGTTGTCCCAGCACCACTTGTTGAAGAAGCTTTCCCTGTTTCATTTTGCATTTCTTGCCCATTTTTCAAAGATTAATTGTTTGCATGTCTGGGGATCATTCGCTGAATTCTCAATTGATATGAGGGTCTGTCTTTATTTCAGTATCATGCTGTTTTAATAATTATTGCTTTGTAGTACAATTTAAAGTTGGGGAAAAGTGATACCTCCCATTTTCCCCCTAAGTGTAGCTTTAGCTATTCTTGAGTGTTTATTATTCCAAATGAATTTTAGGAGTGTTTGATCCTATTCTTTGAAGAATGCCATGGGTATTCTTAGAGAAATTCCATTAAATCTATATAATGGTTTGGGAAGTATTACCATTTTAATGATGCTAATCATCAATGAATAGGATATATTCTTCACTCCCTTGCATCCTCTTTTATTTCTTGAAGCAATGTTTTATAGTTTTCTTTGTATAGGTCATTCACTTCTTTAGTTAAGTTGACTCTAAGGTATTTGAATTTCTTTGGTGCTATTGTGAATGTGATTGTTTTTTTAATATTCATTTCTTCTCTATCATTATTTATGTAAAAATAGGCCATTGATTTTTGTGCATTAATTTTATGGCCTGTCTCTTTGCTATATGAATCTATTTTTCTAAGAGTTGTTTTGTAAAATATTTAAATTTTTTTCAGTATAGTATCATGTCACCTGCAAACAGTGAGAATTTGACTTCTTCCTTTTCTATCTGGATGCTTTTCTTTATTGCCTACTTGCTATGATAAGTACTTCTAATACGATGTTGAATAGGAGTGGCAAAAGGGTGCAGCTTTACCTTGTGCCACATTTTAGGAGAAAGGCTGAAAGAAACTCTTCATGGCAAAGATTTCTTACAAAAATAAAACAATGAGTATAATGTGAGGACATACAAATTATTTAAAGGGAATTTTTACTAAATTTAAGATGTTAACATTAAGTCCAGAGATATTAAAAAGGTTAGGCACTTTCTTAAAAGCTACCCAAACTGACTCAATCCTTTTCATAGCATATTGTCCACTAAGTATCACACTTAATCAGCACTGAGTATAGCCCTAAAATAAAATTATTCATCTGAGTCTTTATTCAAACATACAAATGATTAATACATTTTATAAGGCAATTTAATCATGTGTATTAAGCATATTATAATAAAATTTTACATTGAAACAATGTCAATTACAGTTGTATATTTATAAAGAATTCTTATAGTTACAGTTATATATATTGAAACATGCCTGAGTAAAATAATTTAATCTTCCATATTTGAAATAAAAAAGGAGAGATTTCTGTTTGGCCAAGATGGAAGGTAATGACTTGGCTTACTCCCTTCCTAAAATCTCAAACAACAATGAACATAATAGTTTTTAGGATATGGATTTCAGGGAACATAATACAACATTTTATAAAAGATGGAAAAGTCTTATAATTAGTACTGCTTCTAGCTTTGAGAAAGCTTCTAAATAATGTCAGAGAAAACTAATGCTAAGTAATAGAAACTGAAAAAGAACTAGCACAGATATTAAAATAGCAGTCAAGAATATTAAAATTAAAATAATTAAAATTAGAATAATTTCATTTAAAATGTTAAAAATGCAGCTGGAGCATCTATATTTACATATTTTAAAAATTGCATAAGTCAGGCTAGAGAAATAATAGTACAGTAGGTAGGGCACTTGCTTTGCATATAGTTGACTGGGGTCCTAACCCAAACAACCCATATGGTGCCCCGAGCCCTGCCAGAAGTAGAGCCAGGACCAAACCCTGTGCAACACCAGGCATGCCCCTGCCACAAACAACCACCATAATAATAATATTCATAATCATAATGTAAGTTAAAAAGCACATCAAAGTCCTAAAATACAGAAGTAAAACACTGACAGAACTAGAGTTATAAATTGACACTAATGACTAATAATAATAATAATAACAACTAATAACTAATAATAAATAAGTCATTAAAACACAACTAACTATTTTCTGTCTAAAACAAACAGACAAAATTACCAAGTGTACAAAAACTTGGAACAACTTTGATGACCAACTTGATTTAAAAATTTAGCCATTGAGCAACAACAAAATAAACTTTCTTTTTAAGTGCACATGGTATAGAATTTAGCAGCAAAGACTATGAGCCATAAAATGAGTATAAGTAAATTTTAAGGAATTCATGTTACACAAAGTTGTTCTCTAACCACATAAAATTACATTAGAATCAGGTAACAAGAATATTAGGAAAATTGCCAAAATACCTGATGGGTAAAATTCAATTTGACCAACCCAGAGCCATAAAATAAATCAAAAGAGAATCTGGAAAGTATTTTCAATTGAATGAAAATTAAAACATATTAGAATTTGTGGAAAGCCACTGAATCGGTACTTAGAGGAAACAGTAAGAGTATATGTTTACATTAGAAAAGAAAAAAGGTCTCAAATCAACTTTCTTATTTTCTACTTTAAGAAATGAGTGGGAGAAAAAATCAAATAAACCAAAGTTTTGAAACAAAGGAAATAAAGTTAAAATGGAAGTTAACTAAATGGAAAACAATAGAGAAAATTAGCAAAACAAGTCATATGAAATCAATAAAGCCATTAAAACTCTATCTAGACTAACCATGAGACAAAGAGAAAAGAAAATTACCAATATCAAGAATGAGAAATGTGACACAATTTTAGATTACATAGTATTATCAGAGTTATCCACACTGATAATAAAATAATATAAAGAGTAATATTACACAAATAGTTTTGACATCTTGGAAATGGACAAATTAAGAGATGTAAACTACTAAAAATCACTGAAAAATAAATAGGTAACCAAATAATCCACATTTAAAAAATATTTTCCAATTTATTTTTTCCAGTAAGTATTATATGTTATATTTCAAAGATTAAAGTTTTTTTCATTTTATGGGTTTTTGTTTTCATCTCATTTCATTTCAGACTTCAGTTCTGTTATTCCTCTATATACAAGTTGTCTTTTTCTTTCTTCTGACCCCCAGTGCCCTATTTCTTATTCTTAGAATAATTTCTCAACAGTACTCACCTTACCTTAGAATTTTCTGCTTAACCATACATATTATCATTATTTGTTTTTGTTGTTGTTGTTGTTGTTGTTGTTCGATTTTTCAGGCCACACCTGTTTGATGCTCAGGGGTTACTCCTGGCTAAGCGCTCAGAAATTGCCTCTGGCTTGGGGGGACCATATGGGACGCCAGGGGATCGAACCGCGGTCCTTCTTTGGCTAACGCTTGCAAGGCAGACACTTTACCTCTAGCGCCAGCTCGCCGGCCCCTGATATTATCATTATTGTTATTGCTCAGGGATTACTCATAGCTCTGTGCTTACTCTGGGGTCACTTCTGGATTGCTTGGGGAGCATATGTGGTGCAGAATATCAATCCAAGTAGACTTTATTTGAGGCAAGCATATTAATCACTGTATTAATGCTCCAGCTCATAACATAATTTACATATTATTTTAAGATAGAGATGAATTCCTCCCAAAAAACGTTTCATTTTTGTTTAGTTTTGGTTTTGGTTTTGATGATCCTCAGTGGTTACTCATGGCTCTGCACTCAGCAATTACTCCTGATGGAGATCAGGGGGACCATATGGGTTGTGGGTATCAAAGCTTGGTTGGTCCAGTGCAAGGCAAATGTCCTACCTATTTAGCTTTTTACTGAGGCCAGAGCGATAGCATACTGGGGAGGGCATTTGCCTCACACGTGGCTGACCTGGTTTTGATACTCAGATATGATAAGGTTCCCTGAACCTGCCAAAAGAAATTTCTGCATGCAGAGCTAGGAGTAACCCCTGAACGTCACCAGATGTGACCCAAAAACCAAAAGAAAAATTTTAATTGAGGTTCTGTGTCATACAATAGTGTTTTTTAAATAAAATTTTTATTTAAGCACCATGACTACAAAAATGTTTGTAGTTGGGTTTCAGTCATAAAAAGAACACCCCCTTCACCAGTGCAACAATCCTACCACAGTGTCCCAATCTCCCTCCTCTCCCAGCCACTGCCTGTATTCGAGATGGGTATTCTACTTCACTCACTAATTAACCTTGTCAATAATGTTAGTGTAGTTATTTCTCTAAATGTACTCACCACTCCTTTTGGTGAGCTTCATATAAGTGAGCTGGTCCTTCCAGACCTCTATTATCTCTAGTCATTATTAAAATAATGTCTTTTGTTTTTCTTAAAACTCATAGATGAGTGAGACTATTCTGTGCCTATCTCTCTCCTTCTGACTTATTTCACTCAGCATAATAGTTTCCATGTCCATCCATGTATAGGAAAATCTCATGATTCATTTTTCCTGATGGCTGCTTTAATATTCCATTGTATGTATGTACCACAGTTTCTCTCAGCACTCAACTATTGTCGAACATCTGAGTTGCTTACAGATTCTGGCTATTGTAAATAGTGCTGCAATGAATATTGGTGTGTGGAAGGTATTTTTGTATTGTGTTTTTGTGTTCTCAGGGTTTATCTCTAAGAGTGGTATGGCAGGATCATATGGGAGCTCAATTTCCAGCTTTTTGAGGAATCTCCATATTTTTTTCCATAAAGGCTGGACGAGACAACATTCCCACCAGCAGTGAATAAGAGTTCCTTTCTTTCCACATACCTGCCAGCACTGATTGTTCTAATTCTTTGTGATGTGTGCCAGTCTCTGTGACATAAGATGGTACCTCATTGTCATTTTGATTTTAATCTATATACCTATGGACATTCTCTTTTTCATAGCACATCCACTACAGATGTACAATTCTTTGGAGAGAGGGTTCCCAAGTGATGCCAAGAAACCCTGGACACTCTCTTAGTAATTTTCAGCCAACTAGGCCAAAGATAAAATGTTCAGATCTAGGATACAATCGCTTGTGCTCTGCAGTACTGGGAATTACCTGGGCCACACCAGCTGTTCTTGAGAAACTCCAAGATTATATTGATGGTGTTAGGGAAACTGCAGGATTGCACCCACTGATGCTCAAGAAATCATGTGGTATCAAACCAGAGTCTAGATGCTTGCAAGTGATCTGCTGTAACCTGTGTGTTACCTCTCTAGATCCAGCACAATACTTAAAGCTGCTTTACAAATTTAAAACTGAGAAACAGAGAATGATTAGACTTGTATGACATCAAAATAGAATAATCTAGAACTAGAAATCAAACTTAAAGCTGTTAGTCCTCTAAAGTTTATGCTTCTAATCACATTATTCTATAAATAAATAAATAAATGGATTAATTGTATTGTAGTTATTATTACCTATTATACGCTGGGCTTGTTTTAGTTGCTAAGAATATGGTTCCAAAAATAATAATATGGTTCTAAACGAAATAGAAAAAATACATGTTTCCAAAAAGTTTACATTCTGGAGAGAAAGAGAGGCAATAAATAAAATTAACAAATGTATTTGATTAAAAAGTGCCATAAAGAAAGGCTGGGGTTTAGGGGTAAGTGTTCTTTGATGCGTTGGTGGGGAAATAAATTAGGACAGAACTAAATATCCAAGCTGAAGTCAATGACAATAGAATTAAGGGACCTAAACTTCAGCAATCTAAACTCAAAGGGACCTGTTATACTGGCAGGAAAGGAGACAAAGATGGTGGGATAGGATGCACTCTGGATCCATTGGTGGAAGGAGGACACAGTGGTGGGAAGGCCCTGACTCATTGTATATCTAAAACTCAACTATGACGGATTCTGTAAAGATAACAATGGTTTCAATAAAATAAAAAATTTAAAAATGCCATAGAAAGAACAAATGCAAGACATAGAAGAGAGATTAAGAAGCATGTATTATTTGGGACCAGAGAGATAACACGAAGGTAGGGCATTTGCCTTGTATCCAGAAAGATGGTGGCGCGAATCCCAGCATCCCATATGGTCCCCTGAGCCTGCCAGGAGCAATTTCTGAGCATTGAGCCAGGAGTAAACCCTGAGCACTGCCAGATTTGACCCAAAAACAAACAACCAAAAAAAGAAGTATGTATTATTTAAGTAGGGTGGTCAGATTAAGTACCACAAGGAAGTTATTTTGAAGGAGCACCCTGAAGAAAATATACAAAGGAATAAAAATTTTTAACATTACAGTGTTTGGCAAGAAAAAGATGCAGAGCTTAATGTATTCAATATATTCCCTTATATAGTATAGCTCAATATATTCCCTTATATAGTAATATTAATATTAAAATATTTTGTCTTTTATTTTTATTTGTTAAATGTAATAGCCCTGCACTCATAGAAAAGATTATTCCTAGGTCAAATAAGGAAGAATTACCTTCATTACTAACTGGATCTGTAAATCTGTAGTATCCTGAAAATTCCAATAGAAGGGCATCAGTGTATTTGTAGGAAACTTTGACTGAGTTCTCCTTGACAGGGCACTCGCTCTCAATGTCTCCCATAAGAAACAAATATCATTTTGTAAATCCTAACAGATGGGTCTTGCCTACAAGGAGGGACATTTAGGACAATTCATACCAACTGGCACACCAACAGACTTTCAAAGAGAGCTATTAAAAAAAGCTATTAAAAATGGGACGTTAGCTATGATTTATGTAGAATAAAAAAAAGTCAAAGCAAGGAATCATTAGAAGGAGGCTGTAAGATATTTAACATTTGAGGACTTTGAAAGGCAAAAAGTACAAAATTATTCTTATTTTGCTAGGTTATAAAAAAACTTCTCTGCAAGGAACAATTAACAGTGATTTTTTTCATTGAACTTAAGATGTAATCTATTTTGATATTATAAATTTTTATTTTTAAATATATTTTATTCATTGAGGTGATAAATGATAATAAGCATATAATTACTAGATAATATCTAAACCTAGGCAGAAGCAGGCATGCAAGCAAGTGAACGTATTTTCTTTCATGTGCTCCAAACTATATAACTGCTGGCAAATTGTAAATCCATAGTAGTTGAAGCAGTACTGTGTCTCATTATATATATATATATATATATATATATATATATATATATATATATATATATGTCTTTCATACCAATCCCTGGACTTTAATCTCCACAGACACCGAAGTGACTTTTTTTTTGGGGGGGGGGGCACATCCAGCAGTGCTCAAGGGTCACTCCTGGCTGTCTGCTCAGAAATAGCTCCTGGCAGGCATGGGGGACCATATGGGACACCGGGATTCGAACCAACCACCTTTGGTCCTGGATCGGCTGCTTGCAAGGCAAACACCGCTGTGCTATCTCTCCGGGCCCCTAAGTGACTTTTTTTTATATGATGGGCTTAAGTATCACTGACTCAGCCAATATTCTTGTACTTCTAACTTTAAATCCCTTGTTTTCTCTTTCCTCACATTACCTACTTATCTGTTCCCTCATGTACACTTACTCCTTTCCCAGTGAACTAGAACCATTTATTTCTCATACCTTTACTAACTCTCCAGCATCTGTCATGGTTTGGACAAATATTGTCTTGAAAATATAAGTTGATTAGACCTTAAATTTTCAAGAGTATGATAACTATACCAAACCGAACCAAATATAAAATTAGTTTAACTTTTAATGAAATCAGACCCATGTCAGTTAAGAAAATGGTAAATTATTGTTCTTTGAATTATGCATTTGTGTAGTATTGTCTTTGTTGGAGAAAATATATTTATTTTAAAAAGTGAAACCTCAATACTTAAGCAATTTCTCTTGAAGATATAAGAAATGAAAGGAGCCAAAGAATATCAGTGTCCTACACTCTATTTTTTTTTTTTTGCTTTACATTTTTTTTTATTTAACCAACTTTATTACATACATGATTGTATTTGGGTTTCAGTCATGTAAAGAACACCACCCATCACCACTACACTCTATTTTTTACAGTTGGTTTTTTTAGAGAGTTTATAAGATGACAAGACAATTATGATGAATAGATGTAAAACTCCATCATAAATCTATGATAATTTATTTGATTTGTTAAAATCCTCACCATGAGATAATAAAATTCAATAGAAATTGTCACATTTCTTTTCATTTCTAATACTCTTTTAAAAAAATTTACAACACTGTTATTAATACAGATATTAAATGTTCCAACACTGGAGCCGGAGAGATAGCATGGAGGTAAGGCATTTACCTTTCATGCATAAGAACAGTGGTTCGAATTCTGGCATCCTATATGGTCCCCGAGCCTTCCAGGAGAGATTTCTGAGTGTAGAGCCAAGAGTAACCCCTGAGTGCTTAAAAAAATAGTTCTAACAGCAAGTCCACCACCAGTGAATGCTACCTTTCCTCCACCATAGTCCCCAGTTTTCCACCCACCACCTGAGCCTGCTTCCTTAGGAAGCATTAACAAATCTAGTTCATATAGTTAAAACACAAAGGCAAAGGAATTACAAAACTTATATCAATGGAAGTCTATTTGTGATCACTGTTATTGCTCACAATGGTGATGCTGAAGTTATTAAGGATTTACTGGACTGACTGGTTCTATTTGACACTTCTGTGTTGCTATTTTTGGTTATTGAGCACCGTGGTCTTCTGAGCAACTTTCCCATCAGCTTTGCTGTGGTTGATCTGGCAGTATTTCCATGCAGCTCATATAGAACTAAAGCAGTAAAACATTTGCCTGGAATATGTGAGGTCCTTAATTTGATTCCTGAAATTATATAAAAATAAACAATGTTTTGGGCTGGAGTGGTGGCACAAGCGGTAGGGTGTTTGCCTTGCTAACTTAGGATGGACCACGGTTCGACCCTCAGTGTCCCATATGGTCCCCCAAGCAAAGAACAATTTCTGAGTGCATAGCCAGGAGTAACCCCTGAGCATCACAGGATGTGGCCAAAAAGCAAAAAATAAACAAATAAATAAACAAACAAATTTTTAAAAAGTCAAGAGTAGGGGCCGGGCGGTGGCGCTAAAGGTAAGGTGCCTGCCTTGCCTGCGCTAGCCTTGGATGAACCACAGTTCGATCCCCCGGTGTCCCATATGGTCCCCCAAGCCAGGAGCAACTTCTGAGCACATAGCCAGGAGTAACCCCTGAGCGTTACTGGGTGTGGCCCAAAAACCAAAAAAAAAAAAAGAGTATTATTTCTCCAAGAATAATAGCATGCTTAGAGTTAACCCACAGCTTATCAGCCTCAATACTATCAATAAACAGAAAAATTGTGCATTTGGAAGGTGGGATAATATACTTTCCTGGTACAATATCTAAACTCTTGGGGCCAGAGTGATAGCATAGTGGTAGGGCATTTGCCTTGCATGCTGCTGACCAGGACAGACCTGGGTTTGATTTCAGGCATCCCATATGGTCCCCTGCGCCTGTCAGGAGCAATTATTGAGTGCAGATCCAAGAGTAAACTCTGAGTACTGCCGGTTGTGGCCCAAAAATGAAAAACAAAAACAAACAAAACAAAAACTCTACCGACCAGATAATCATAACTTCATTTTTCTGAGGTATGGAAACTTTAAAAGTCTTGGGACGTAAAATGCCTTAGGACTTTGTCAATTGTCCAGTGGAGGCTAAAGCACCTTACTGAGTTAGCTTCAGTTCTCACAGAAGTGATCTCAATGAGTCCTTCAAAATAATTGTCACGATAAGAAAATGTACCTATAGAAAAAGATTTGCCAATTGCAAAAGATCTTACAGCTGGTAACTTGGGTTTGTCATTACTACTTGATGCAGCAGATCTGCAGGTGAAAAGTAATCTGGTATCTGATGAAAGAGAACAGAGTCAATCCCAGGCATTAGCTATATAACGCTTCTCCAGCAAAGGCCAACTAGGGACAGCTAGAAATTCCTCACAGGATTTCATTAAGGGTAACCCTAGGGTAATGAGAACAAGTCTATCTTCATTTTCTGTTTGTGAGCTTGCCAGCTGTCAGCAGGGTAAGTGCTTAAGTAAACAGAAATATAAAAACCAAAGCTCAATGTTGTTATTTGTTCTACAACATTAAGGAATGGCAAACCCACACAAGGTTAGTATATTGTTTGTGTGTCAAATCTCAATCTAGGGTTCCAGATTTTAGATTCAAGCTGCCAAATTTCTGATCCCATGCTCTTTGGCCCACCCTTGCCTCCTATTTACCCCCTACAAATAGGGCAAAACTGTGTGAACAGGCTGTATGTGTGTGGTACAGCTTCTTCCTGAGCAGTTCCCAGGCTGTTCTCTGGAAAAGAAAATCAGCCCCGGAAGACTCCCAAGGTTCTCTGAGGGCCAGCCCAGAGGGATCATGCTCTTCTAGACATGGTGGCTTAAAGACTGCTCAGCTACCAGGGCAGTTCATCTCTTAGCAGGATGTCAAATAATAAGGCTTCCCTGTGGAAGCTCTGAATGGAAAGGCTACTCCAGAAAACAGTGCCAAGGTTTTCTACTGAATCTCTATAGGCCTATTTCAGGTTATTAACTTCCCACCAGAAGCCAATTCTCCCAGGAGTTGCAGCAACAGTGCAGTGGGTTGGGAGCATGCTTTGCGCCAACAGTCAACCTAGGTTCAATCCCTTGCATCCCATAGAATCCGCTGAGCATCACTAGGTGTGGTTATAGAGAAACTGAAGTAACACAAAATGAGAAACAGAAGCTAATTTTCCCAATATGTGGATAGATAAATAATGACTCAGAAGAAACATTTTCCCATATATACTCAGGAAGCATGTACCAAAATGTACATAGCAGCTTGGCTAAGGCTTATGAAACTTGGATTCAAATCAGAGCTTATCATTAGAGAGAGGATATGAGGCAGTCACATATAGTATTCAAAATGAACATTCTCTATAATTTTACCCTAAAAACTGGAAAACTTAGTGACTCGAGTATAAGCCAAGGTGGAAAATGCAGCAACCACTGGCAAATTTAAAAATAAAAATATATACCAAAAACAATTACAATAATTGAGGAATCAGTAAATAAATAAATATATGATTACATTTACAATACATGATTATTTGATATGCTGTATACAATTAACATTACCAGATTAATCCTTAGTATTCAATGGCAACTTCAATAAAGTAAATAAATCATTTAAGACAGTAAAGCACAGTAAATAAATGATTAAAAATCCTGAATCCTACCTCCCTGCCGCAAATTTTTACCAATCTGAAGAAGGTCAGGGGGTGTGATAGGAAGATGCCTGGGAACCCACACACCACAAGAAAAACCCAAAAGACAATGGGAAAAACTGTACTTCCAACATAGGCATAAGACCTGTAATACACCACCTCTTTACCTGCTCTCCCCCATATGTAAGGTAGTCTTTTGCACCACGTTGGTCCTTTAAAAACTTCGCTAACTCATTTTATTTCTTTTTATTTTATTTTATTTTATTTTATTTTATTTATTTTTTTAAATGTCTGTCCTACATATACATTTGTGAGCACATACATTTTTATTTCCTTTTTTTTTAATCGTTTTTGGGTATGTGACCTGTTTCTGTTATCCCCTCTGTCCACCCCCAAATACACCGACAATATAATGTAGCACCACTTCCCCCTGCAAAGGCACACTAAATAAAGGGGAAATCTTACATATTAAAAAAAAAGAGCTCTTATCTACTAGAGAAAGGAACTCATAGTTGTTTACAATACAGGGATATCTCCTACCTTGAAAATATGTCATGTAGAATCAACTTAGACCTCAGGTGATTAGATACCATTCATCCAGCCTTGAACCCTGGATCCCAGACATAGAAACGGCACAGCTCTTCACAACAGCTGCAGGAAACAAATTCCATCCGGGACAGCCTTAATACTGCGGGGTCAACAACAAGGGCCAGCTCTAACATGATATCCTGACAACGAGGAAAATGTGAACAACTTGACCTTAGAACAGATTAGCCTACCTTACCAGCTAACGATAAGATAAAACCAGAAGACTTGGCACCCTTTGGTAGGTCCAAAAGCCAAGATCGCGATTTATAGATGACTGGCTGCTAAAACCACGACCAGACTGTATACATCTTGGAACCAATAAAAAAGCCCTAGTTTAGGGTTTGAACTATGACCTGCACAATAATCATGATCCCCAGTCCCAAAGGTCCAGCAGAGACAATTGTAACGGAATGGGGCTTCTGGAAGCACAAAGAAAGACGCTATTCTAGGTGCCATCCTAGGTTCAGTGCAAAGACCAAGATCACCAACCACAGAAGATGGATTAAAATGATACTGAGGTAACAGAACCTCTAGAACCACAAAGACTGACTTCATCATAAGTCCCACCTCAGGATCGGTGCAGATACTAAGACCTCTAAACACAGAGCTCTGATTGTATCACCCTGGACAGAGCAGAAGTCTTCCACACACCGCAAAAACACCACCGGGAGAGTAAATGATCCTGAGCAAAGTCTAGAGTTGATCCCATGACAGTATACTCCAAGGACGGAGAAACCCCATATTTCTTAGGCCAAGTGAATTCCTTTTCGAATGACCCCAATATTTACTGTGCCAGGGCAGGAGGGAAAAAACAAAAATACAAAAAGCACAAAACCTTGGTTATTATATATATATATATATATATATATATATATATATATATATATATATATTACCTTCATCTATTATTGTTATTATTATTTTTATTTACCTATCTATTTTGGTCGATTTCTCTATTTGGGGGTGATTATTGAAATTGTTGTCCCCAATTATACTTAGTTTTTTCTCTTCCTTTCTTTTCTTTCATTATGTGCTATGCCATGTTTCTTATTTCAAGACCATGGCGTGTTTTTTGTTTGTTTGTTTGTTTTTGTTTGTTTTTTGTTTGTTTTGTTTGTTTTTTGTGGTGCTTATCGATATAGCTGGAGTCCTCACTGGATATTTGATATATGACACTTCTTTTGGTACTGGTGGAGTGTTTCACCTTCTTTTTCTCCTCCATCTCCCAAATCGATGATGAGAGCCTCTAGAAGGATTCCGCCCATTTTCGGGGTATTAGACTCTTACCCCAGTTTATTTATTTTCTCTTTTTCAGGCAAAACCACGCAACTTGAACTAGCTAGTCCTGCCTCCAGTTAGAGGGGGAAATAAGGGAGGCATCAAGACCAAACAGGTGCAAGACTACTAAGTAGTAGGTTAGATACAGAGAGGACCACATATTCTAGCCGCCCTGGGGGTGAGGGAAGAGGAAATGGGAGGTAGGACAAAAACGGAGGTGTAGGGAGGACAATTTGGTGATGGGAATCCCCCCTGATTTTATGTAAATATGTACCTAAAATATTATTGTCAACAATATGTAAGCCACTATGATCAAAATTAAAATTATATTAAAAAATCCTGAATCCTTATACTCCAAAACCACTGATTATAAGGATTCGGGATTTATAAACATTTATTTACACTACTTTACTGACTAAAATGGTTTTTTTCACTTAATTAAATGTGCCATTGAATATTGTGGGTAAAATAATTCAGTTGCATACAGTTCAGTTCAGCCACCGACCTCTTCAGCTCAGCCACCACTTGTGTACTGAGTTGAAGTACCGCCCCCTCCAGCAGATGACAGAAGAAGACAGGAGACTATGTGCATTTGACTCAGTGTACGCACACTGAATCAAATAACCTATATAACCCGAGTATAAGCTAAGTTCGGTTTTTTTTTTTTTGGCACAAATTTTGTATATACATAAGGAGGTATTGCAGATAAAGGCAAAAAAATCAAGGATGAGAAACTAGGAATATAAAAAGGATATAAGAAGCCTTTAGAACAATAGTTTTCTTGAAATTTTTATAGAACCATTTGGACTACCCTTGGATTTTGTCACCATAGCCTCAAGTTCTATAAAATTTTACAAAAGTAAATTCTTTCCAATGAAATTTGCCCACAAAATGACCTCAGAGTATATTCAGGGAGAATTTATTCACTTCTGGGGTGTAGAGTTTTAGGAAGGACTTAGATCCTTCTTTTCCTTTTATCACTCTAGTTCATGTTGCTAAAGGAGCAAATTTAGGAGCCAGAGTGGTGGAGTAAGTTGTAGAGCATCTGCCTTGCACATGCTAACCTAGGACAACTCTCGGTTCAATCCCCCAGAGTCCCATACAGTCTCCCAAGCCAGGGGGTGTTTTCTGAGCGTATAGCCAGGAGTAACCCCTGAGCATCACCAAGTGTGGCCCGAAAACAAACAAATAAATAAATAAATAAGTAAAGAAAGGAGAAAAATTTTAATAGTATAATGCATACATCTATACTATGGAGTACTACATTACCATGAAGGTTGTATTGTAGAGACAGGATTCTTATAGTGTGGTTTGAGAAAGAGCACTATCAGAAACAGCTGGGTGGTCCCTGAAAAAAATAAGACAACAGGATACTCCAACTCAAGGGGTCTGGACAGAAGAACAAAGAGGAGTCAACCAATGAGCCTTTACAGTGGGTGTTAAAAACAGGAAAACCATGTAAGTGCTAGAGCAATAGCACAGCGGTAGGGTGTTTGCCTTATACACAGCCAACCCCTGGTTAGATCCCCAGCATCCCATATGGTACCCTGAGCCTGCCAGGAGTGATTTCTGAGCACAGAGTCAGAGATAACCCCTGAGCACCACCAGATGTGGCCCAAAAACAACAACAAAAATAAAGGGTCATTATGTAGAAAAATGATCATGAGCCATTTTGTTATAGAATACATGCACCATCATTTCAATTTTGTAAAACAGAAGGATGCTGAGAATAGAGACTGAGATATAGAATGATAAATATCAACTATGAACAGCAATTTACCTCTGGGTATAAGGTAACAAATGGTTTTTATTTTCTTTCTTTTCACATTTTGTCTTTTGCATTTTTCAGTAATGGAAATGTATTAATATTACATTCAGAAAACATTAATTTTCCTTCAAATCATGGTATTTGTCTGCATCCTGTGGAAGGAGAGCCAGAGGTTGTCTGCAGTCAGGAGCCATGATGGGTAGAAGAGAAGGGCTGAGAAGTGGGGGGAAAGGGTAGGCTGCAGCCCCATAATGACACAATCATGGGTAAGTACTTGAAACTATATTCTTTATAAGTTGAGGCCACACCAGTTGTGCTGGAAGGCATGGAGAAGGTTAGGGCAGGTTATAGTTTGGAGCTCAGGCCAAAGGCTTTGGGGCTGAGTGCCAGGAATTGAACTCTGGACCTTTCACTTGCTAGTCATGCACTTTATTACTTCAACTGTCATCCCAGGCTCCTTGACACTGCATTTTTAGAAATTTATTTAAAGAAAATGCATTACATAGTTGACAGAATAGGTCATAATACATTTGTTTCCAGGTAAGTGAAAGTAAAGTTATTGGGGAAAAATAAAAATAAACAATAAAATGAAGAAAAGAAAGTTCAAAAAATGTACAGTAGTCTGCACATTTGTGAAATTATTATATCTCCAATGAAGTCATTATTACAATGACAGGTTTAATAAGCTCTTGTTGTTAGCTGTACTTTCTGTTAAATTGCTGTGTTTCTATAGGGATAGCTGTGGGCGACCGTACACCCACATATTCAATGGAACTCTGGATGAATTTTCCACCGCCTGCCCTGATTCAAGCCACTAAGTTTGCATAGCCCCGAGCAAACTGGAAACTGCAAATAAATTTAGCTCAGAACACAGAATCTGGCTTAACCAGATTCCTTAACCTTTCCATGGAACCTGTTTTTGTAACTGCTCTCAAAAACGTAATTATAGATAGGTTTTTGTAAAGTTTAAATTATGATCCTTATTTCTTGCACAAAAGAAAGATTTAAATGGAAAATAGGCTAAACAAAAATTGTATTTGCGTAAATATCAATTAGCTATTTAAGGATTTGCTTCCCCTCCCCCCATCCTGCCAGGTTCCTCTTTATCCTTCCCGCCATCAAAATGTGTTTATGCTCCCATTGGTTAAAATTGTTGTACTTGTACAAATCTGATTGGTTTATATTTCAATCCTATGTTACTACCCCTCCCACAGGAGCAGGGCATAAAAACCCTGCTTGCCCTCATTAAAGCCTCTTGACTGGAACACACCTTGAGC
The DNA here is from genome assembly GCF_024139225.1 of Suncus etruscus. Lineage (NCBI taxonomy): Eukaryota > Metazoa > Chordata > Mammalia > Eulipotyphla > Soricidae > Suncus > Suncus etruscus. Next base: position 98,626,816 of record NC_064857.1, on the reverse strand, counting down.
ATTCTACTAATTTCTACAGCTTAATTTTTTAGGTGTTCACAAAAGAGCTTAACACTCGCGAATTATTTGTAGCTGCTTTCTGCCTTCTGTCCCGGTTGAGAAAAAGCTGCTGGCTGGAATTCTCTCCCAGCAAAGGGCAGGAGCAGAGGCAGTTACAGATAGCAGCATTAAACAAATGAAGTTGTCCAGATATTCAAAGCTCTATTACTACTAGTATTATTTTAGAGACATGTACCCAGCTACCAGGCCTCCTAGAAGAAGGCAGATATGAAGAAGGGTGCCCGCACTCACTTCAAGAAGCCCAGGTGATATCAACCTAAAAAAAGGGTACCTGAAATTTGGTCAGATTGGTGTCCCTGAAAGAGAATCTTAAGAGTGTCAGTAGTAATGAGGCAGGGCCATTGGGGAAATGGTGATTATGGGTTTTGGAGGTAGAAGATGTGCTTTTTCAAGGCAGGGTCTGGACCCCATCCTCTCCTCCCGAGATGGCCAGCTTTCTGCTGTGTGGGTCAGTGTAGCAACGATCTTTCAGAGTTTGGTTTACACATCATTTGAAAAAAAAGTGAATTTATGGATCTGATCCAGTTCAAACATGGTGATTGCACTTATGGGTGTTGGCATTTTTAAAGCATTTAATGATGTGTAAGAATTTCAGAGGAGAGGTACAGAACCACAAATCATGAAGTTCCCTCTCTGGTCTAGTTATTTGATTTTGACTTAAAGTGACTCCTTATCGTGATGTATTTCCTAAGAAAATATTTCTCTTGCCTCGCAGGGAGGGCAGGGGTCTTGCTCTGTCCTTTGCAGAAAGTCCATGAATAAATTCTCACTAGGTACCTTCTCTTTGACCAGTTTCATTCTGCAAGAGATGAGGACAAATAGGGGCAGAATCCTGTGTTATGCTATCCTTGTCGTGCTTGCGTTGCACAAGAATTTATCAACAGGTGGAAGAAATGAAGAGTCTGTATACTTTATATAATTATCAGAGAGAGGCTAAAGTTTGTGGGGAGCTTTTGTGCTCTCTGAGAGATCTCAAAGGGAGTGTTCAAGAGGTGACGAGTACTGCATTGTTTTCCTGAGACTTCCTAACAAGTTGTGATTTGAATACATAGAACACTGCCATCAAAAAGAACATAGAGAAAGAACAATTTCTCTGAATCTTATTTCTGAAATATAAAATGTATATGCATTATAGAAAGGAAATCAAGACTATAGAGCACATCAAGTCATTTTGCAAATGGTACCTTATTTTAATGTTTTTATTATATCTTCTACCCAATATTCATGTGTTGCATTTATATTATTCATAAATATGTATTTTTTAGGCACTGTGCTGAAGTGTTTGGGAAATGTTCATTACATAATGTTTATTTAGAAATAGAAAGCTTTGCATTTATTCAGTCTTCTGTTCAGAAGCCTGAAAAGACTCCAATACTCATATTTCATTGAGATAACCTTTCAGAACTTTTCCAATCTTAAAATTAAGTAACTATCCACAATTCTTCCTCACCCCCAAAAGCTACAAAAGTAAGGTGGACATGTAACACTTTTCACATCTGTACAACTGTGGTCAGATAAAATCAATAGGACAAATAATCTTTGGATACCACTGGTAAAAACCACATACTAATAATACCTGTCTATTATAAAAGAATATTGGACACATATCTAGAAAAGTGATTTATAGTGTTAAAACTACATTACATGTCTCATTCATAAATCTAAAAGCATCTTGAAGTAGGAAATGAGAAACATTATCTCATTTTTTTCTTTCTGATAGAATTCTTGAGATATGGAGCTGCAACCTACTGATTTAGGTGACCTAATGAAAGGCATAACCACATTGGCTTTTCATTCAAGATCTTCAAAGAATTGATTGACTCCATTTTTAAAATTTGATCAGGACCAGAGATGGATATGGCACACAGTCAAACTAGGTTCTACATTTGGTTCCTGAACTACATATGGTTTCCTCAGCAACACTAAAAGGGATCCCTTAGCACATAACCAGTAGTAAGCCCTGAGTATCAGTGGATGTGCTCTAAAAATAAAACTAAGCAAAAAAATTAATTCCATAAGAAAAGATAGAGACAAGATCACCTGTCTTGTTTAAATACAAAAACTGAACAATCAGTGGATTAAAATTCCAAACTGGGGGAGGAATTATCTGTTATTGGATGGCTGTAATGCCTAGATGAAGAGAGATGCTGTCTATTATTTTCTGTTGTTTCTGATGATGAGTGAAAAATTAGAGATGTTTTAAGATGAATATTATGCAGTCGTCAGCAGAGATGAAGTCATGAAATTTTCCTATATAAGGATGTACATGGAATCTATCATGCTGAGTGAAACAAGTCAGAGGGAGAGAGAGAGAGAGACAGAATAATCTCACTCATCTATGGGTTTTTAAGAAAAATAAAAGTCATTTTTGCAACAATCCTCAGAGACAATGAGAGGAGGGCTGGAACTTCCAGCTCACTTCATGAAGCTCACCACAAAGAGTGGTGAGTGCAGTTATAGAAATAACTACACTGAGAACTACCATAATCATGTGATTGAATGAGGCAACTGGAAAGCCTGTCTAGAGTACAGGTGGAGGTGGGGTGGGATGGAGGGAGATTTGGGACATTGGTGGTGGGAATGTTGCACTGGTGAAGGTGGGTGTCCTTTACATGACTGAAACCTAATCACAATCATATTTGTAATCAAGATGTTTAAATAAAAAAAAATATTTAAAAAAAAAGATGTGTCCCTCATGGCTCCACCTTAAGGAATCTAATTTGAAAGGTTGTAATTCTTGACCAAGTGACTAAAACTTTGTGCTTAAAGATGTGCTGAGGTCCTTGGGCAGTCATTTCACATCACTCTAGTTTTCACCATTATAAAAAATTAAAATTAAAATAAAGGTAAATATCATTTTACAAGATCTTAGACTAGGCACTAGTTCCTTTATAGTACTTCCTTCATTGAGTGAGATTAAGCATAATTAATATTTTGGTTTTACAGATGAAGTAACCAGCCCACATTTTATACTGAATGTGTGTCCCTATGTTTCTATATTTGGTTACCAAGGGTTTATGGGTAATTCTTGGTGCTCATCCCTTTTGGCTAGTATTGTACAGGTCCTGCTGGATCAATTCAAGTACCAGTAGCCCTGGGGCAGGAGGAAGGACAAGGGATTTTCTGAGACCTCATAATCACCTCCTGTTATCAATTTGTTCTTCTTCACTTTTACTTTGCTCCTCCCATATGCCCTCCAAAGACTCCCCCAACTGTCCTCTTAGCTACCGTGTTCCAGGGAATTCTCCCTTCCCCCTCCTATCCAATCCTATCAATCTAGTGTCCTATTCCTAGTTAATCTGACCATTTTTTATTCTGCTGGGTTTAAGATTTAATATGTGACATTGAACAACCAACCAACATTTATTTTATTTTTATGTGATTATTTTTGATGAGAGTTTTATGACCCTGGGTATTATGCAATATCCACATGAAAAAATCTTTTTTTGTTTTTTTGTTTTTGTGTTTTTGGTTTTTTGTTTGGGGCCACACCGGCAGTGGCACTCAGAGGGTTACTCCTAGCTCAGCGATCACTCCTGGCAGGTTCAGGAGACCATATAGGATACCGAGAATCAAACCCAGGTCTATCCTAGGTCAGTGGCATGTAAGACAAATGCCCTACTGCTGTGCTATCTCTCTGGTCCCTGTAAAAGAAATCTTATCTTTAGCTGGTCTCATTCCTAAGAAGAGTTCTCCCTAGAATCCCATAAAATGTTCAAAGTTACAGAAATATTCATGAACTATAATTGATGTTATCTTTAGTTGCTGTGCACGTGGGGTGCCATACCCTGTGAGTTGCGGGGAGAGTTTCCCTGAGGAGCATCCATAAATGGCATCCTGTGAGTTTTAGTAGGACTGATAGACTAATTGTAAAGGTGAGTTTGTTTTTTCTTTCTTTGCTGGTAATCTACATCACTAGGCGCTTAATTCTTATTCTTCATACTTGTTTTAAAAAGCTAAACATATTATATTTTATAAGTAAGGCTGTCCGGAATGGTACACTTGAGCTCATGGACATAGTTGAGCTTTCAGGTGTAATTATCCTGGCAAAAGGAAGTGGTGAGCTGAGTAATCATTGAGAAAATTCAGGTGAAATGGCCTTTTTCTGTCACTAGGGGAAAAGCATTTTTCTTGGGGTCAGAGTTTTCCAGATCAGCCATTAATTTTGTTTTCCTACTCTCTACCTTGAGTAAATTATTTTCAACTTGAATTGATTTTGTTTTCCTCGTGGAGGTGGGGGGTGATGGGGAGTAATGGAGAAGGAAGAACAGTAAAAATAGCCACATTTCACAGGCTTGGGAATGCATCCAGTTCAAGTCCCCATGAAGGCTCATTTCTATGTTTTAAAAATCATTCCAAAGCTTCACCTTGGTCTGGTAATTAGATAAACTGAGACAATTGAGCCAAAGGGCTCTAGGGTACTTTAATCACAAGGACTGCAGGACCAAGCTTTCTCTCTCAATAATAACCGTATACTACATCCAAGAAACATTCATTTCCGCACGTCGCTTTCTGAGCCCTGGTGATTGAACTCCTTTCCTGTTTGCCACATAAATGTACTCTCTGTCACCAGAGTCATCTCAAAGCAGACATATTGCCTAGAGTTTGGCATGGCCTGGGCCAGCTCCTGCCTCATATGGAGATGATCGCTCCTTTCACAAGCTTGGTTATTGGCATAATCATTCTTTCAAATGGATCCCTAGAGGTTTTTGCCTTCCCCAGCTGTTATGCATTTTCTCTGATGGGTTTTAAAGATAAACAACATGAAGTTCTTGAAATCAAGGAGTGTTGAGAGTTGGCAGCATAGATAGGTGAGTCAAGAATAAAGGACTGAAGGCAGAATGGCAGATGCCAGGGCATGAAAAAGTTAGGATTTAATGACTATGGAATTTCAGTTGGGAAAGATGAAAAGTTCTAGAAATGGATGAAGGTTAGCCAATAATGTAAAAGTCCATAATGACATAAACTGTACCCTTAAAAATTATTCAAAGGTTAACTTATGTTCCATTAAAATAAAAAAGAAAGAAGGTATTTTAAAGTCAAATCTACATCCATATCAATCATGAAATGTTTTTCTGTTGTCATGGAGTCAAACTGATGTTCCCACTGGCCTCCCACTATCCCCCCCCCAAAGGTGTTGATTTTTATGCCCCACTAAAGATAGGAAGTAGCTTTCCTTACATTTTTTTTAAATATGGAATGCTTCATGAATTTGCGTGTCATCCTTGCGCAGGGGCCATGCTAATCTTCTCTGTATCGTTCCAACTTTAGTATATGTGCTGCTGAAGCGAGCACGCTTTCCTTACATTTTACTATTTAAAGAACAGGTCAAAAACTATGAACGGTAAGTCCTAGATGAAGTGCAATCAGACTGGAAGTGGAAGGACTCTCTTGATTGATTGTCTACTTGAACAAAACAGGGTCATGCCTATGGATTCTGCCTCAACTTGGAGAATTAGAAATCTGGATACACAGTGGAGTACTATACAGCCATCAGGAAAATAAAGTCATGAAATTTTCCTATACATGGATGGACATGGAAACTATTATGCTGAGTGAAATAAGTCAGAGGGAGAGAGATAGACACAGCAATGTCACAGAATAGTCTCACTCATCTGTGGTATCTAAGAAAAATAAAATACATTATTGTAGTAAAACCCAGAGACAATAGAGATGAAGGCTGAAAGTAGCTGCCCACTATATGAAGCTTAACCACAAAGAGTGGTGAATGCAGTTAGAGAAATAACTACATTAACAACTATCATGACAATGGTAGTGAGCGAGAGAATTAGAATGCCTATCTCAAATACAGGCAGGGAGTGTGGGAGGAGGGAGATTGGGGGGGGGGGCATTGGTGGTGGGAAGGTTGCACTGGTGAAGGGTGGTGTTCTTTTTTATAACTGAAACCAAACTACAAATATGCTTGTAATTATGGTGCTTAAATAAAGATATTATTAAAGAAAAAAATAAATCTGAAGCTTTTAGAGGTTTCTCAGAGAGCACTGGGAATACCTCCTACATTAGATATAAGTCACCATTTCTCCCTGTAACCCTATAATGTTTTTCTATTTTTTCAAAGCATATAATTTCTGGCTAAATTTAATATGATAGCTATGTTGAGAAACATTGTTCTACATTTCAGTAATGTCATAAATGGTTCATCAAAGAATTTATCTCGGGGCCGGAGAGATAGCATGGAGGTAAGGTGTTTGCCTTTCATGCAGGAGGTCATCGGTTCAAATCCCGATGTCCCATATGGTCTTCCCCCCCCCCCCCCCCCGTGCCTGCCAGGAGCAATTTCTGAGCCTGGAGCCAGGAATAACCCCTGAGCACTGCCGGGTGTGACCCAAAAACCACAAAAAAAAAAAAAAAAAAAAAAAAGAATTGATCTCTTCCCATATGCCACACAGTACTTTGTTTTTGGAAGTGTGGTTGTTTAGGTGGTTCTCTTCCTTTTTATAATTGCATGTCAAAACTAGTCATCAGAATATTTTAACGAAGAGTTCGAACTGACAACAGCATAAAATAAAGATCTCTGTGATGATCTTAGTAAATATTTGTGTGGCCTTTAGAGCAAAATACTTACATTAAAATAAAATACATGTCTGGCAACCCTATAGAATTTTGCTTAAGTGCAGCACAAAGTTTCAAATGGAAAACAAAAGAAAATTGAGTGGAGACACTAACCCCTCATCAGAATAATGATCAGTGGTAATGTGCTCATACCTTCTGCTCTGCTGTTATTTCCACAGTTAAGTAGATACCCAACAGCAGCTACAACTCCAGTACCTGTGCTTTTGCATCAAAATCTCACTTAATGAAACCAACTTGTGTGTATGATTCAGAACAACTGCTGTTTTGAATCATTTCTGCAGACAAGATGAAGTCGTTATGGACAGGCATTGCATCTTTTTCAAAGCATTGATTTGAAAAGCTGAAACTGGCCCCCAGCCTCTTGGAAGCACATGCCTTCAGAAAGATGTGCTGTGCTGGCTGTTGAAATTTTTGCCAAACCTTTGGAAAAATGACACTTATGTTTGTCTCTGAAAGATTCAAGATCTGCAGGAGAAATAAAATTTCATAACTGACTGTGCTTTCCGTTAATGGGTCTTGTGCATCTGGAGGAATAAAGATATGGATATGATCATGAAGAGCAGATATATGAATTGTGTTTTATTTTTACATGATTTTTTTTAAAACATTGTTAGGTTTTTCCACTGATTTTCATTTTTAACCCTTTTACCTTTTAGGATAGTGTTTCTCTCCCACTGATTTGATTAGAAATACTGAAAATGTATTTGTGTGTGTGTGTGTGTGTGTGTGTGTGTGTACATCATAAAGATACATCGTTTTACAATTTTCCTTGATTTGCAACCCAACATTCTGAATTTTAGTATGTTTCCCATAGCTGAATGTTCACAATTTTCCTCTTCAGTTCAAACCCCACCCCCAATAAAAGTAACTCAGAGATGACGAGTCTTCAAAATGTAAAGTTGAAAAAAGCTAATAGGATATTAACTGAAACTTTAAATGAAAGAGACTCCTTTAATAACTAAGTTCATTTTCCCATAGATGCAAGGTCTGACAATCTTGATGAGAAAAAATGTCATCGTGTTCATGAATGGTTTAGTATCTTACCTGCCTCTGAAATACCTATATGCTCAAAGGAAATAGATGGATTTCTTTAAAGAAAGAAATGAGATGACAATTTAAATGGTGTCATTGGCTGACCTCCAGGAGAGATCAAGAATTGATTACCAAGAGCCATTTGATAGGTGTATAATGCATTGCCTGAAAAGAAAAAAATCAGATGAAATGCTCTAATAATGTCCTGGTCTGTCCATTCAAAAATGGAGCGAGACACAGTGAAAAGAAAGAGACTAATGCCCACATGTGGGAGTCTGTGTATACTTCCTTTCCCTTTTCATTAAACTCTTGAGGAAGATAATAATTAATAAGAACACTTCTTAAAAAAATTACTTCACTCCTAATAAGAGTATCTGCAGTTAGAAGAGACCAATTCAACACAATGAGAATGGCGCTTTTAAAGCCATTATTGTTTAATTCATTACATGTTGCATTATCTTTAGTCTTTTTAACATCCTTTGATTACATTGCATTATCTTTAGTCTTATAACATCCTTTGATTACATTACATTTCTTTGCTGTTTTATTTTAATATCAGATATCAAGTCTTCTTAAGCTCCTGGAATCCATTTATGTCTTTACCACCTTTAAAAAAAAAAAGAGAAAGCCTTTTTTATATTCTTTCAGCAATTATGTTTTAAATATATTTTTCTTTCAGAACTTAAACACATATTTTTTGAAATACACAAAATTGGTACATCACATTGATTAGATTTTCCTTTCTACTTTTAATAAAAAAAAGCTATGTACTAGTTTATTTCTTTAAATAATATCTTTATTTAAGCAGTATGATTACAAACATGTTTGTAGTTGGGAGGGAGATGGGGGGGTATTGGTGGTGGGAATGTTGCACTGGTGAAGGGGGTGGTCTTTTTAAGAAAGCCTTTTTTATCTGGAATTTAATGAAAGAGTATGTTCCAGAGATTCATCAGGCTGTTTGCTGGACTATTTCAAATTTTAAAAATTCAAAAGCACCAAAACATTTTCTCATCTTCTACAAATGTTTTTCTAGAAAAGGGATGACTATAAGGTCTGTGTGTATATGTGTGTGCATAAGAGAGACAGAGACAGAGAGACAGATAAAGAGTCAGAGATTTGTGAGCATGGACATAGCTGGGAAAATAGTGGATATGTGAGGATTAGGAAGAAATGTGAATAGGAATTATTTTTCCAAGTTTAAGATGGAAGTTCATCACATATACATATGTGTATGTATATATATATAGCCTTACTGCTTCAAAATTATTTCTAGATATCATGGAATAGCAAGTCTACATAAAATTTTCTACAAGTTATTATATCTCAACCAGAATTAACCATGGTCATCCAAAGTCTTATAAAGTTAACTGGAGATAGTTCCTTAAAAAAACAAAACAAGTTTAAAGAAGTTCTGAAGTTACAATTTAGTGACTGGCATACAGTACTCTTACCTATCAGGGGCAATAGTAGTTTCATTTTGTCTTCTGGTTACCTGCACTCCATAACTTTGGATCAATCAATCTTTGCACTATCAGCATTTATTCCTAATCTGCACATTGGTTTTTACAAACAATTGGACTCTGTGACTTCAAATACTGAATTTCATCAAGACTTTTTCAAGTCCTCTCTGGTACTGGTACCTGAATTCTGATAAGTATAGTTTGACTTATTCCTTTCCATTCTCTTTATTCTTCAAATTTGTGGTGGATAATTTAAATCTTTGGGAATATTTGTTGTTGTTTGTAAGTAGTTTCAGTTATCCTTCAATTCTGTTAGTTGTGATAATTCAAAAAATAAAAGAACACAACAGGTACATTATTTTCAAACAGCATATATTGTCAAATAACGATAGTTCCAAAAAACTTAAAATATCCTAGTACCTCTAGTATAAAACAATAAAAACTCAGTATCTCCACTGGGGGTGAAGGAATCAAGAAGTAAAGTAGGATAGAATTAGAAATTATTTTAATTTTAATTTTTTGCTTTTTGATGCTTCTCAAGTACTGACATGAAACCAAAATAAAAATGAGAAGTGAGAAAATTAATAAATCATCATTGATTTTAATCTGGCAGATTGGGGGTGTAAAAAAACCAAGAATTTGTTATAAATTTAAGCATTTCTTATTAAAATGGTGGTTCAGGCTCGGCTGAGGTGAGTGTTTGGGGGCCGGAGCGCGGCCGCGCACTCCACCTCGCCAATGAGTACCACCACAACACGTAGAAAAACCCACAGCGGCTCCACTGAAAATCATAGCAGCAGGGAGGGACTTCAGAGCATAAAAACCGGCTAACCTTTGCAAAAGCTGGCTCCCTGTGTGTGACACCAGGCGGGGAAAATCCGCGAAAGTACACCGGCCCAGTGGGGCTCAGCTGTGAAAGACTGTGAGTGTGACCTGTCTATGTCTGTCTACTGTCCTCTTGCGTGAAACTCTTGCGAGTGGGGCAAAAAGAGGCTCAGAGGAGCACGGCCGCTCCGCTTCGCTACGCGGCCATGCACTCTTTCTAAGGAAAGAACTCCATTGCAACAAGAAGGAAAAATCACACTAAGAACGGCGCTATATCACAGAAGCAAACATTTCTCTCTGGACTGTCTTCTCTGTTGCATGCTCGGGCCTAAGATTGGACCCAGTGTGAGGCTTTATCCACGGAGGACTCCCCTCCCTTAGAGGCAAGTCAGCCCATCCAGAAAGGGAGGAGCCAGAGGAGTGTGCTGCCTACATCATATAGACAATGAATACCACCACAACACGTAGAAAAACCCACAATACAAGTGTGACAATGGGGAAACAACGCAGGCCAGCATCAGACATAGAGAATGAAGATGACAATTCTGAGGACCAGATAATGACTGAACAACTAATCAACCTCTCAGATAAGGACTTTAGACTAGCAATATGGAAGGTGCTCAACAGACTCCAAGAAACCATGGATCGAGTTGAACAGAACACTAATAAGAACCAAGAAAATATGAAGGCAGAAATGACAAAACTCCAAACTGAAATAACATGTCAACTAACAGGACTGAAAAAGTCAGTAAACGAAGTGAATGACAAAATGGATAAGCTCTGGGACAGGGTATCAGAAGCTGAGAATAGACTTGGTGCTGTGGAAGATGAGATACATAACAATTCCATACAGCAGGAGAGATTGGACAAAAAACTTAAAGCAAATGAGCAGACAATGGAAAAATTAGTCAAAGAATGGGAACAGACGAAAATAGAAGTCTATGATAAGATCAACAGAAACAACTTAAGAATCATTGGAGTCCCAGAGACCCAGGAAGAAAATTTCCAGGAAGAATCAATGGTCAAGAACATCATTAAAGAGAAACTTCCAGAGCTAAAGAATATATGTGATCAAATCCTGCATGCTCGAAGAGTACCAACCAAAAGAGACCCCAGAAAAACCACCCCAAGACACATCCTAGTCACAATGACAAATCCCACAGATAGAGACAGAATTCTGAAAACAGCAAGATCAAAAGGGGAAATCATGTTCAAGCAAGCTTCCCTGAGATTTACAGCAGACCTGTCACCAGAAACACTCAATGCCAGAAAGCAGTGGTGGGATATTGTGACAAGACTGAATGAAATGAATGCTTCACCCAGAATACTATACCCAGCAAAACTCACTTTCCAGTTTGATGGAAGAATACATGGTTTCACAGACAAAAAACAGCTCAGAAACTTCACAGACACAAAACCAGTCTTAAGAGAAAAACTGAAAGACCTAATCTAAGACAAGACTACCCAAAAGACACACCAAATTTTGAAATAAAGATGGCGTTAAATCCCAGGACAATTCTTTCTCTCAACGTCAATGGACTAAATGCACCAGTTAAGAGACACAGAGTGGCTAAATGGATCAAAAAACTCAATCCAACCTTCTGCTGCCTACAAGAAACGCACCTGAATAGTCAGAACAAACATAGACTCAAAATAAAAGGCTGGAGAAAAGTTATCCAAGCAAACAACACCCATAAAAAAGCTGGAGTGGCCATACTAATATCAGATAATGCAAAGTTTATACTCAGGAAGGTTGTAAGGGACAAAGACGGACATTTTATATTAATCAAGGGGTACGTAGAGCAGGAAGAATTCACTCTCCTAAACATATATGCACCGAATGAGGGGCCAGCAAAATATTTAATACAACTGTTGACAAATCTGAAAAATAATATCAACAACAACACAATAATTGTGGGGGACCTTAACACGGCTTTGTCAACACTGGACAGGTCAACCAGACTGAAACCCAACAAGAATATACTAGACCTGAGGAGAGAAATGGAAGAAAGAGGCCTAGTGGATATATATAGGACACTCCATCCCCAGAAACCTGGATACACATTCTTCTCCAATGTACATGGGACATTCTCCAGGATAGACTACATGCTGGCACATAAAACATACCTCCATAAGATCAAGAGGATAGAAATTTTGCAGACTACCTTCGCTGACCACAAGGCTCTGAAGTTATTTGTGAACTCCAAAGGGACTCAGAAGAAACACTTTAACACCTGGAAGTTAAACAGCCTCATGCTCAATAACCAGTGGGTCCGAGATGAAATCAAGGAGGAAATAAAAAGGTTCCTGGAAACAAATGACAATAAAGACACAAACTCTCAGAACTTATGGGACACAGCAAAAGCAGTACTGAGAGGAAAATTTATAGCTTTGCAAGCACACATCAGGAAGGAAGAAGGAGCTTACCTGAGTAGCTTAATGACACAGCTAATAGAACTAGAAAATGCTCAACAAAAGGACCCAAGAATAGGAAGACAGAAGGAAATAACAAAGCTGAGAGCAGAAATCAACGAAGTGGAAACTCAAAAAACAATCCGAAAGATCAACGAAAGCAGAAGTTGGTTCTTTGAAAAAATAAACAAGATTGATAGACCACTGGCAAACCTAACAAAGAAAGAGAGAGAGAAAAACTTGATAACTCGTATCAGGAATGAAAAAGGAGAGATCACTACTGATATGACAGAGATTCAAAGGGTAATCAGAAACTACTTTGAAAAACTCTACGCCACTAAAAATGAGAACCTGGAAGAAATGGATAAATTCTTGGACTCTTATAATCTTCCACGGTTGAAGGAAGAAGATGTAGCATATCTAAACACCCCCATCACCATTGATGAAATTAAAACAGTAATCAAATGTCTGCCGAAAAACAAAAGCCCAGGTCCAGATGGATTCACTAATGAATTCTATCAAACTTTCCAAGAGGAACTACTGCCAATCTTGGCAAGACTCTTTCATGAAATTGAACAAACAGAAACACTTCCAAATAGCTTTTATGAAGCCAACATCACCTTGATACCTAAACCAGACAGAGACGCTACCAAAAAAGAAAATTACAGACCAATATCACTGATGAATGCAGATGCAAAGATCCTCAACAAAATCCTGGCAAATAGGATTCAATGCCTCGTTAAGAAGATCATCCACTACGATCAAGTAGGTTTCATCCCAGGAATGCAAGGCTGGTTTAACATCCGTAAATCTATCAACATAATACACAACATCAATAACAAGAAAAATAAAAACCACATGATCATATCAATAGATGCAGAGAAAGCATTTGATAAGGTCCAACACCCATTCTTGATCAAAACTCTCAGCAAGATGGGAATGGAGGGAACCTTTCTCAATATAGTGAAGGCCATCTACCACAAGCCAGTGGCAAATATTATCCTCAATGGAGAAAAACTGAAAGCCTTCCCTCTAAATTCTGGCCCAAGACAAGGCTGTCCTCTCTCACCACTCCTATTCAACATAGCACTGGAAGTACTTGCTATAGCGATTAGGCAAGAAAAGGATATCAAGGGAATCCAGATAGGAAAGGAAGAAGTCAAGCTCTCACTGTTTGCAGATGACATGATACTCTACTTAGAAAACCCTAAAGACTCTATCAAAAAGCTTCTAGAAACAATAGACTCATATAGCAAGGTGGCAGGCTACAAAATTAACACACAAAAATCAATGGCCTTTCTATATACCAATAGTAATAAGGATGAAATGGACATTAAGAAAACAACCCCATTCACAATAGTACCACACAAACTCAAATATCTTGGAATCAACTTGACTAAATATGTGAAGGACCTATACAAAGAAAACTATAAAACTCTGCTCCAAGAAATAAGAGAGGACACACGGAAATGGAAACACATACCCTGCTCATGGATTGGCAGGATTAACATCATCAAAATGTCAATACTCCCCAAGGCATTATACAGATTTAATGCCATCCCTCTAAAGATACCCATGACATTCTTCAAAGAAGTGGATCAGACACTTTTGAAATTCATTTGGAACAATAAACACCCTCGAATAGCTAAAGCAATCATTGGGAAAAAGAATATGGGAGGAATTACTTTTCCCAACTTTAAACTGTACTACAAAGCAACAATTATCAAAACAGCATGGTATTGGAATAAGGATAGGTCCTCAGATCAGTGGAATAGGCTTGAATACTCAGAAAATGTTCCCCAGAGATACAACCATCTAATTTTTGATAAAGGAGCAGGAAATCCTAAATGGAGCAGGGAAAGCCTCTTCAACAAGTGGTGTTGGCACAATTGGATAGCCACTTGCAAAAAATTAAACTTAGACCCCCAGCTAACATCATGTACAAAGGTAAAATCCAAATGGATTAAAGACCTCGATATCAGCCCCAAAACCATAAGATATATAGAACAGCACATAGGCAAAACACTACAGGACATTACAGGCATCTTCAAGGAGGAAACTGCACTCTCCAAGCAAGTGAAAGCAGAGATTAACAGATGGGAATATATTAAGCTGAGAAGCTTCTGCACCTCAAAGGAAATAGTGCCCAGGATACAAGAGCCACCCACTGAGTGGGAGAAACTATTCACCCAATACCCATCAGATAAGGGGCTAATCTCCAAAATATACAAGGCACTGACAGAACTTTACAAGAAAAAAACATCTAACCCCATCAAAAAATGGGGAGAAGAAATGAACAGACACTTTGACAAAGAAGAAATACAAATGGCCAAAAGACACATGAAAAAATGTTCCACATCACTAATCATCAGGGAGATGCAAATCAAAACAACGATGAGATACCACCTCACACCCCAGAGAATGGCACACATCACAAAGAATGAGAATAAACAGTGTTGGCGGGGATGTGGAGAGAAAGGAACTCTTATCCACTGCTGGTGGGAATGCTGTCTAGTTCAACCTTTATGGAAAGCGATATGGAGATTCCTCCAAAAACTGGAAATCGAGCTCCCATACGATCCAGCTATACCACTCCTAGGAATATACCCTAGGAACACAAAAATACAATACAAAAACCCCTTCCTTACACCTATATTCATTGCAGCTCTATTTACCATAGCAAGACTCTGGAAACAACCAAGATGCCCTTCAACAGACGAATGGCTAAAGAAACTGTGGTACATATACACAATGGAATATTATGCAGCTGTCAGGAGAGATGAAGTCATGAAATTTTCCTATACATGGATGTACATGGAATCTATTATGCTGAGTGAAATAAGTCAGAGAGAGAGAGAAAAACGCAGAATGGTCTCACTCATCTATGGGTTTTAAGAAAAATGAAAGACACCCTTGTAATAATAATTTTCAGACACAAAAGAGAAAAGAGCTGGAAGTTCCAGCTCACCTCAGGAAGCTCACCACAAAGAGTGATGAGTTTAGTTAGAGAAATAACTACATTTTGAACTGTCCTAATATTGAGAATGTATGAGGGAAATGTAGAGCCTGTTTAGGGTACAGGCGGGGGTTGGGTGGGGAGGAGGGAGATTTGGGACTTGGGTGATGGGAATGTTGCACTGGTGATGGGTGGTGTTCCTTTTATGACTGAAACCCAAACACAATCATGTATGTAATCAAGGTGTTTAAATAAAAAAAAATTATGCATTAAAAAAAAAGCAAAAAAAAAAAAAAAGAAAAACCCACAGCGTAAGCGAGACAATGGGGAGACTACGCAGACCAACTTCAACCATAGAGAATGAAGATGCAAACTCTGATGACCCAACAACGACCAACTACCTAAGCAGTCTTTCAGAAATGGAGTTTAGAGACGAAATATGGAGGTTGCTAACAGATATCAAAGAAAGTATAAATCAGAGCACTAATAAAAATCAAGAGAATATGAAGATAGAAATCAGAAAACTCCAAACTGAAATATCAGATCAGATAACAGGTCTGAAAAACTCAGTAGACGAATTGAAGAACATAATGGATGAGTTTTCCAACAGGTTAACAGCAGCTGAGGATAGAATTAGTGCCTTAGAAGACGAGATGCATAACAACTTTACACAGTGGAAGAGATTAGAAAAAAGCCTCAAATCAAATGATCAGACAATGGAAAATTTACTCAAAGAATATGAGAAGATGAAAATAGAAGTCTTTGATAAGCTCAACAGAAACAACTTTAGAATCATTGGAGTTCCAGAGACCCAAGAAGAAAATCTTCAGGAAGAATTAATGGTTAAGAACATCATCACAGAGAAACTACCAGAGCTAAAGAAAACATGTGACCAAATCCTGCATGCCCGAAGAGTACCAGCTAAAAAAGACCCCAGTAGAAACACCCCAAGACACATCCTAGTCACCATGATGAAACCCACCGATAGAGATAGAATACTGCAAGCAGCAAGATCGAAAAGGGAAATTACATTCCAGGGAGCATCCTTGAAATTTACAGCAGACCTGTCACCAGAAACACTCAAGGCCAGAAGGCAGTGGTGGGACGTAGTGGCAAAACTCAATGAAATAAATGCTTCGCCAAGAATATTGCACCCAGCAAAACTAAGTTTCAGGTTTGACGGATGTATACACGGCTTCACAGATAAACAACAGCTCAAAATCTTTGCAGACTCAAAACCAGCCTTAAAAGAAAAACTGAAAGATCTACTCTAAAAACAAGACAGAACAAAAAACACACCAAACTTCTACACAAAGATGGCAATAAATCCCATGACAATTATTTCTCTCAATGTCAATGGACTAAATAAATGCACCAGTTAAGAGGCACAGAGTGGCGAAATGGATCAAAAAACTGAAGCCAACCTTCTGCTGTCTACAAGAAACACACCTGAATAGTCAGAATAAACATAGACTCAAAATCAAAGGCTGGAGGAAAATCATTCAAGCAAACAACACCCTTAAAAAAGCGGGGGTGGCCATACTAATATCCGATGACACAAACTTTATACTCAGAAAAATTGTAAGGGACAAAGATGGATATTATGTACTAATCAAGGGATTTGTACAGCAAGAAGAAATCACTCTCCTAAACATATACGCACCGAATGAGGGTCCAGCAAAGTATTTAATACAATTGTTGACAAATCTGAAGAAGGATATCAATAATAACACAATAATTGTGGGAGACCTCAACACAGGCTTGTCAACACTTGATAGGTCAACCAAATGGAAACCCAACAAAAATATACTAGACCTGCAAAGAGAAATGGATGAAAGAGGCCTAGTAGATATATATAGGGCACTCTATCCTCAGAAACCTGGATACACATTCTTTTCCAATGTACATGGATCATTCTCCAGGATAGATCATGTGCTGGCACATAAAACATACCTCCATAAAATAACAAAGATAGACATTTTGCAGGCTGCCTTTGCTGACCACAAGGCTCTGAAGTTAGATGTGAACTGCAAAGGGACACAGAAGAAAAAATTTAACACCTGGAAGTTAAACAGCCTCATACTCAATAACCAGTGGGTCCGAGATGAAATCAAGGAGGAAATCAAAAGGTTCCTGGAAACAAATGACAATAAAGACACAAACTATCAGAACTTATGGGACACAGCAAAAGCAGTACTGAGAGGAAAATTTATAGCTTTGCAAGCACACATCAGGAAGGAAGAAGGAGCTTACCTGAGTAGCTTAATGACACAGCTAATAGAACTAGAAAGTGCTCAACAAAAGGACCCAAAAATAGGGAGACAGAAGGAAATAACAAAGCTGAGAGCAGAAATCAACGAAGTGGAAACCCAAAAAACAATCCGAAAGATCAACGAAAGCAGAAGTTGGTTCTTTGAAAAAATAAACAAGATTGATAGACCATTGGCAAAACTCACAAAGCAAAAGAAAGAGAGAAACTTGATAACGCGTATTAGAAATGAAAAGGGGGAGATCACTACAGATACTGCAGAGATTCAAAGGGTATTCAGAGAATACTTTGAGAAACTCTATGCCACTAAATATGAGAACCTGGAAGAAATGGATAAATTTCTGAACTCATATAACCTTCCACGGTTGAATAAAGAAGAGGTAGCATATCTAAACACCCCCATCACTATTGAGGAAATTAAAACTGTAATCAAAAATTTACCCAAAAACAAAAGCCCAGGCCCTGATGGATTCACGAATGAATTCTTTCAAACCTTTCAAGAGGAACTACTACCAATTCTGGCCAGGCTCTTTTATGAAATCGAAAAAACAGGAATACTTCCAAATAGCTTTTATGAAGCCAACATCACCTTAATACCAAAACCTGATAGAGATGCTGCCAAAAAAGAAAATTACAGACCAATATCCCTGATGAACACAGATGCAAAGATCCTCAACAAAATCCTGGCGAACAGGATCCAGTGCCTCATCAAGAA
Source organism: Suncus etruscus (assembly GCF_024139225.1). NCBI lineage: Eukaryota > Metazoa > Chordata > Mammalia > Eulipotyphla > Soricidae > Suncus > Suncus etruscus. The sequence continues at coordinate 98,608,493 of NC_064857.1, read as the reverse complement.
GATCATTCACTTTGATCAAGTAGGTTTCATCCCAGGAATGCAAGGATGGTTTAACATCCGTAAATCTATCAATATAATACACAACATAAACAACAACAAAAATAAAAATCACATGGTCATATCAATAGATGCAGAAAAAGCATTTGATAAGGTCCAACACCCATTCTTGATCAAAACTCTCAGCAAGATAGGAATAAAAGGAACCTTTCTCAATATAGTCAAAGCCATCTACCAGAAGCCAGTGGCAAATATTATCCTCAATGGAGAAAAACTAAAATCCTTTCCTCTAAATTCTGGTACAAGACAAGGCTGTCCTCTCTCACCACTCCTATTCAACATAGCACTGGAAGTACTTGCTATAGCGATTAGGCAAGAAAAAGATATCAAGGGAATCCAGATAGGAAAGGAAGAAGTCAAGCTCTCACTGTTTGCAGATGACATGATACTCTACTTAGAAAACCCTAAAGACTCTACCAAAAAGCTTCTAGAAATAATAGATTTGTATAGCAAAGTGGCAGGATACAAAATTAACACACAAAAATCAATGGCCTTTTTATACACTAATAATGATAGGGAAGAAATGGACATTAAGAGAACAATCCCATTCACATTAGTTCCACACAAACTCAAATATCTTGGAGTCAACCTGACTAAAGATGTGAAGGATCTATACAAAGAAAACTACAAAACACTGCTCCAAGAAATAAGAGAGGACACGCGGAAATGGAAACACATACCATGCTCATGGATTGGCAGGATCAACATCATTAAAATGGCAATACTTCCAAAAGCATTGTACAGATTTAACGCGATTCCTCTAAAGATACCCATGACATTTTTCAAAGAAGTGGATCAAATACTTCTGAAATTCATCTGGAACAACAAACAACCTCGAATAGCTAAAGCACTCCTTGGGAAAAGGAATATGGGAGGCATTACTTTCCCCAATTTTAAGTTGTATTACAAAGCAACAGTTATAAAAACAGCATGGTATTGGAATAAAAACAGACCCTCAGATCAGTGGAATAGGCTTGAGTACTCAGAGAAGGTTCCTCAGACATATAACCACCTTGTTTTTGATAAAGGAGCAAGAAATCCTAAATGGAGCAGGGAAAGCCTATTCAACAAGTGGTGTTGGCACAACTGGTTAACCACTTGCAAAAAAGCGAACTCAGACCCCCAGCTAACACCATATACAAAGGTAAAATCCAAATGGATTAAAGACCTTGATATCAGAACTGAAACTATAAGGTATATAGAACAACATGTAGGTGAAACACTCCAGGACATTGAGACTAAAGGCATCTTTAAGGAGGAGACAGCACTTTCCAAGCAAGTGGAAGCAGAGATAAACAGATGGGACTATATTAAGCTGAAAAGCTTCTGCATCTCAAAGGAAATAGTGCCCAGAATACAAAGGCCACCCACTGAGTGGGAGAAATTATTCACCCAATACACATCAGATAAAGGGCTAATATCCAAAATTTACAAGGTACTGACAGAACTATACAAGAAAAAAACAACTAACCCCATCAAAAAATGGGGAGAAGAAATGAACAGACACTTTGAAAAAGAAGAAAGGCAAATGGCCAAAAGGCACATGAAAAGATGTTCAACATCACTAATCATCAGGGAGATGCAAATCAAAACTACTATGAGGTACCACCTCACGCCACTGAGATTGGCACACATCACAAAAAAGGAAAACAAGCAGTGCTGGCGGGGATGTGGAGAGAAAGGAACTCTTTTTCACTGCTGGTGGGAATGCCGTCTAGTACAACCTTTATGGAAAGCGATATGGAGATTCCTTCACAAACTGGAAATTGAGCTTCCATACGATCCAGCTATACCACTCCTAGGAATATACCCAAGAAACACAAAAATACAATGCAAAAAACCCTTCCTTACTCCTATATTCATTGCAGCGCTATTTACAATAGCCAGACTCTGGAAACAACCAAGATGCCCTTCAACAGATGAGTGGCTGAAGAAACTGTGGTACATATACACAATGGAATACTATGCAGCCATCAGGAGAGATGAAGTCATGAAATTTTCCAATACATGGATGTACATGGAATCTATTATGCTGAGTGAAGTAAGTCAGAGGGAGAGAGAAAGACGCAGAATGGTCTCACTCATCTATGGGCTTTAAGAAAAATGAAGGACATTTTTAACAGTATCTCAGAGACAAGAGAGATGAGGGCTGGTAGGTGCAGCTCAGGACATGCAGCTCATCACATAGAGTGATGAGTGCAGTTGCAGAGATGACTACACTGAAAACTATCATAAAATGTGAATGAATGAGGGAAGTAGAAAGCCTGTCTCGAGTACAGGTGTAGGGGGGTGGGGAGGAGGGAGATCTGGGAAATTGGTGGTGGGAATGTTGCACCGGTGAAGGGGGGTGCTCTTTACATGACTGTAATCATACAACTATAATCATGTTTGTAATCACGGTGTTTAAATAAAGATAAAAAAAAGAAAAAAAAAGAAAAAAAATAATAGTAATAATAATAAAGATATTACTCTAATTCAATCTTATCAAGAAGCACTTGTTGAATTACTATTTACTGCATGTAATGGGGCAATGGAATATGGTGGCAATTTATTTCTGAGATAGAAATTTCCAGGGAGATTTGGATATGTCAAGACACCACTTTTCTCTGCTTGCTCCAGCAGGATGAATTCCAGTTGCCAAGATGTCAGAGACTGTGTGAATGTGGAGATACTGGCTCTGTTCTAGTGTCTCTGCTTGCCACACGTCTCAGATCTGCTGCCAGAACAACATACTGAAACTTTTGACTTTCCTTTGCAAAATATTCTTGATAATTTTGTACAGAAATTGTATTTGTTTCATTTTTACTATTGTTCACAACAGGGGATGGTTGCTTAGCATGCACTCACTTAGTAACCAACAGTTTTGGGGAGTCTGTTCCTAGTCGTTTAGCTGGTTCTCACAGCTACACATCATGCTACATGGAGACCAATGTTCCCCTAAATGCTGCACAGAGCATCACTGGTGTGGGCTCCTGATACACATGTCAGAAACTTCTATTGCAAGCATTGGACTCAATGTGGTCCATCTTCCCATGGCCTCTGCTGTGAAGCCCTTTATGTGGCTCACATATTTGCTTCCCCACATTGCTGCTTATGAGGTGGAGGTTCAGCACTTTCCAGACCTGCCTGCCAGCACCAATGGATTATTCTGAAAGAACTTGTTGACCAGGCTTTGGCCCAGGTATCACTTCTAGGCTCTCTACTAAAAACGATACTTGACCTCTATCCACAACACTACATAACATAAGCATAATTTCAAGAATTATTAAAAAGGATTGGTTATGGGAATGTTGCACTGGTGAAGCTAGGTGTTCTTAATATGACTGAAACCCAACTACAATCATGTTCGTAATAAAGATATAAAATATATAATAAAGATATAAAAAAATGTCACAAGGGTCAGCAATGCCAACAAGTTCAATAGAATCTGAATTGACTATACTTGTTGCCATTTTATTGTTTTTTTTTTCATATTTATAAGTTAGGGATAAATTATTATTCAAATTGATTTGTATTTCATATCTAGAGTTCTCATTCTAATATTTTAATTCATTTGTCAGTTAATTGCTTTGATGATAACCAACCTTATTTATATATAAATTAAAATTGCATGTAGTGATGACAAAAATTAAGGATGCAAACATGAAAATTATGTAAAATAATAAAAATGTTTTGATTTAAAAAAATAAAAAAGATAATGATTCAACTTAGTACTTCTCATCTATTTCACTACTTAGTAAGTAGGATGATAGTTTCTAATCAGATACATAATTCTAATTGCTTTATCATTGTAATGAATGTAAATAGTTTAGGTACAAGCTATTGACCTGCCTAAGGTTTTGCCGTTCTTAAAACCTGTGATATCAGATAATGACAAAAAAAAAAGAAAAAAAATGGTGGTTCAGAAAATAAGAACATATTAAACTTTGTGGGAATATTTAAGTTTGGTAAGTTGTTTTTTGTTTTATTGATGGTATGGGGGCATTGTGTGTGTGCGTGTGTGTGTGTGTGTGTGTGTGTGTGTGTGTTTGGTGTTTTCTAATCATTTTCACAGAGATTTCTCATCTGTTTCACTTGATAGAGAACATTGAGTTCGAGATCACAGTTCCTTTGTTTATTATATTACTCCTATATTACCACCTCACATACTCTTTAGCGACATTTATTTGCCAAATTCTTCCTCCTCTGATTAGTCTAGAGGGCTAGAATAATGTTTGTTTTTCTTTCCAGCATGTTTCAGAAACCCAAATGTGTACAGCACAAAGTCGGTGCTCAATAAATGTTTGAGGGATGATCTAGTGAATGAATTCCTAATTAGCATTGGGACTTGAAGAAGACAGAAGGGCAAGACTTATTGATAGTCACATAAAGATAGATTCATTGCTATTGAGACAGTTCCTGAGTCTTGCAGACCCCTCCCCCAAACAAAAACAAAACAAAAATAAACAAAACACTCTTTTACCAAATAATCAAATACAGATCAGTTCACAGAATACAGATAAAAATAAAAGGCAAATTGGATTCATTGTTTTGTTTATCCTTTATAAATTTCTCTTCTTCCTACTAATAGGGGTTGATTCTTCTGGGTCCTAGAAGAAAGCAAAAGAAATAAAGAAGACAGGTAACTTTTCTGAAATCAGGAAGTAAAGTAGGATAGGATTAGAGATCATTATAATTTTAATTTTTTGTTTTTCAATGCTTCTCAGGTACTAACATGAAAGCAAAATAAGATTGAAAAATCAGAAAAATTAATAAGAAATTAAGCATGGGTGTGAGGCATTGAAGACAGACTTCTTTTAGATTCAGTTTTATTTTTTCCAACCAGAGTGATTTGAACCTGAATACCTAATGGTTTTCAGGGTTCACTCTTGGCAGAGAGCACACAGTACTGAAGTTCTAATTTCTTTACCTTCATGCCTCAAGGCTGCTCTTTTGGGTTGGATCTGAGACAACTCAGACAACTCCATGCTGGTGTTCACGGTTGCCTGACAAGGAAACACACAACCTACCCTTCCCCTAAGAATTCTTAGTGGTTGGCACTTAGCAAATTACATCTCTTAATTCTGCCTCATAGTTCTTCAACCAACCACATTCACTTTTCATTTATTTTTAAGAAAGAGATCATATTCAGTTCTATACATGCTTACTATTGGCTCTGCTCTCAGTGATCCCTCCTGGCAGTGCTCAGGAAACCATATGTGGTACCAGGGATTGAATCTCAGTTGGCTGTCTGTGAGGCAAGCACTGTGCCTACTGTACTATCTCTCTAGGCCCTACTTTCAAATTTTTAATGTGATTCAGATGTCAGTATAATAGCTCCCCAGGTTACAGACAGCCTATCTCCTGTTATCTGGGCTTTCTCTTAAGATGTATCTTTCCCCACTTGGGTTACCCAAACTACTATATTTTAATATATAAAACAATAAGATGAGACTGAGGAGAACCTGGGGAACGCAATGACATTTTGTTGTGAGGGAGAATCTTATTGATCAGTTCTGGTTCAGGTACCCACCCACCCACTCCAATCAATTTTGGCTTCGTGGACAAGGTGGTAGACTACAAAGATGGGCTTTAGAATCAGTCATTGTGGGCAGAAAAAGTTCAGGGAATGGATTTATGAACTAGTAAGACCTATTTGAAGGGGCCAACAGCATACCTTGAATGAAGCAAAGTCAGAATTTCTTATTAATCACACAGTTATGGATAGTACCAGCCATTCTGACTCTTAGATTCTCATTTTTTATACTCCATAAAGGCCCCTCCATTTATTGATATTTCTTTTTTACAAGGGCTGATGCCACTTATTTGCTATTTCTAGATCTCTAAGTAGCCATTTTGTATTTTTAAGTAACTTTGCATATATTGAATTTATGCAATTGGTGTGAATAATCAAATTCTGGGAGACCTATAAGTACTACCTCTTATATTCATTAAATTGCAAACCCTCAAAAAACACTTAGTTCCATAAAATTCAACATAACTTTCACTCATATGCATTAATTTCTATGAGTTTGCAATCCCTCAGTGACCAAACGCTGCAGTGTTGCTCAGGCTCATTGGTGCTGAGAGCCAGGGAGTTGCAGGATTGAACTTTAAGCAAAGGGTGCAAAAGACTGCATGATCCAACTCTTTGTGCTCTTTCTTTCCCTGGCAGCATAATTTGCACTTAAAAGTAAACCCAACTACAAGTATGTTTGTAATCACAGTGCTTAAATAAAGATATTACTATTTTCATCTGCCCTCCCCCAAAAGTAAACCAGTGGACCTAAATAATAGCAGAGAAGATAGGGCTTCTTGCATGTTAGCTACCCAGGTTCAGTCCTCATATGGTCCTCTTCCAGGAGTAATTTCTTTCTTTTTTTTTTTTTTTTTTGGTGGGGCACACCCCACTGTGCTCAGGGGTTACTCCTGACTCTGCACTCAGAAATTGCTCCTGGCTTGGGGGACCATATAGTATCCCGGGGATCAAACCTGTGTCCGTCTTGGGTCAGCCTTGTGCAAGGCCAACACCCTACTACTGTGCTACCACTCTAATTCCTCAAAAGTGATTTCTGAGCACAGAACCAGGAGTAATGCCTAAGCACTATAGGGTGTGGTCCAAACACACAAACACATACACACAATTTTATTTGTGCCACTTCCAAGTACATTTTAAACAAATTTCAGGAAATGTTTAATCCTCAGTAAAACTTACCCAAGCAGTTGCACCTTGCAGGACAGCAAAGGAAACCATGTCTGGTTAAAAGCAGGGCACATAAAGCAAGACTATGCAGAATACAAAATGGCTCCTATTCTAAACTTTTAGATGGCAGATCTACTCACTCATACTAAGCCTCAGGTTCCTTGTTTCTTTTTTGTTTTGAAACCACACCTAGAAATGCTCAGGGCTTATTCCTGGTGAAGCTCAGGAAACAATATATGATTCCAAGAATCAAAACTGGGTTGCATGTAATGCCTTACTCAGGTACTATCTTTCCAGCAGTCAGTTTCTTCTTTTGCATAATAAAACCAGAGCTGAGAGCAAGTGCGGAAAGAGTCAGGGTAGCTTTAGTTAATAGGTGAGAAGTGCTCATAACTAGTCTTGCAAATAGCAAGCTTTAAGTGATGGTTAAATTAAAAACATAATCTGTATATGATAGTATTTTGTAAAAAACTAACCAAATGTAAGGAATTGAGAGAAAAAAATGCTATTAATAATTCAGCAGCTCAAAAAACCTTCAGAAAGTCATATAGCTCTTTCAGCATCTCTGAAATCACAATAGAAAAGTGCTTTAGAATCTATTTTCCAAGTCATCAATTATCCCTCTGCTGTCATAATTAATTCCTATTGTTATACTTAATAATGGCCAACATCATCATCTTGAGGGTTATTGTTTTATTCTATTAAGCTATTTCATTATACTCAAACAGGCTGAGGGAATGCATATAATTGACTTGTGAAAATTATTCCATTTGCAAAAGAAATTCATCCAACATGTAAGAGAATTGGGTCAAAGAAGAGCCACGCTAACTAAATTATGAGGTCCTTCTATTTGCTTTCCCACTCTCCAAGGGACTTTTTTTTAATAGACTGAATGGAAAAGAAGGAAGTAATTGAATTCTACTTGGAATTTTGAGGATGCCCTCCTTGCCATTTTAAGAAGCCTTCACTTAAAAGAAAAAAAAAAGGAGTCATTGGCATCCAAGTTATGGTTTTCTCTGTTCAACTGTGAGAGGCCTTATAACAGGTCTGGACAGGGGAAACAGATCCTAAGAACAGTGGTCTCCACAGCAGCTGAAAACTGACCTAAAGACTGGAGTAGCAGCCTCCAAGTAGAAGGTCCAGTAGCTTCTTAATGGGGTTGCTTTTTCCATCTCCCTGTCTCCTTTCCTGTTGTCATTGGGAACGGAGAGTTTATGAAAAAGGGGCATTTTTTAGGTATTAATTTAAAAGTAACCCCTGAGTGTCACCGGGTGTGGCCCAAAAACCAAAAACCAAAAAATAAAATAAAATAAAATAAAATAATATTAATTTTGGCACCTTTAAGTTGGAGTAGATAAATACAACCATTCAAATCATTACCCAATACAATCATCATGACATAATGAAATAAGCACTTTTCTTCCCTATCTATAGACTTTAGAAAAATCACCACATATCAAAATATGAACCCATTCTATTGCCTTGCTTTCCTTCAAACAAAACCACATAACTCGAACTATCTAGTTCCTTCCGCCTCTCAAATAGAGGGGGAAACAAGGAAGGGTGCTAGGACCAAACAGATATATTATCACTAATAGTAAGCTAGACACAGAGGGGACCACTTACTCTAGCAGCCCGGGGGGTGTTGGTGGGGGATATCGGTTGCAGGAAGGGAATGGGGATGGAAGAGGACAAATTTGGTGGTGGGTATTCCCCTGATTCAATGTTAATATGTACCTAAAATACTACTGTGAAAGATATGTAAGCCAATATGGTCAAAATAATTTTTTAAAAAAATAAAATTAAATTAAAGTGAAAAAAGAAAGTTTAAATAAAAAATAAGAAATATCTAATTAAAAATAGACAATGTTACAAAAAATTTTAAAAAAAGGCAGGGGAGGGAGAGGATGGTTCATTACGCTCTAGCAAGTTCCTATCCCAAATAAGCATTGTTCACATCTACAACATTCAGTATTATTTATTTGAAGATTCAATGCATCCTCATCTATTAGAAAACTTTTCATGTTTCTTGCCATATCATAGGCAATTAAATTTATATTTTTTCCTCTTTGAGATCAACATAATGGGACTTTGTCTATTATTTCCTATATTGACCAATAACCAACATCAGGTTTTGAACAGATTTTGTTGAGGCAAGATAGCTAGGAGGTAATTTTCTCAACTAATCAGTAGTTCCAAGAGAGGAGCTTTCTTTGTTCAGGTCCAAATAGCTTTTGTCCATGTTTTAAGACAAAATGAAAGCCATTGAGATTCACGCTGAGAGGAATTGCTCAGGCTGGAATCAATGGATACAGGAAATAAGGGTATTCCCTCCCCAGTGACACATCTGCTTCCATCTTTGCTTACCAGTGTTCTCTTCTGTCTTTACTTCCCTGATGTCTAGGAAACATGGAAATATTTCCCAACCAGACAGGACTCTTCCAAGTAGATCACTGCATCACTTGGGTTTCTAGTTTATTGTTGTTTTGTGTGTCTTTGTGTAACTTTTATGCCATTACAGAATAAGTAAAACTGTGAATTAGAATTTCTCATAAAAAAGTACTACTTCTCATTTTGTGTTGTATGCATAGATAATATTCAGTAGCAGTCATATACAATAGTGTTCGGCTTGTACTTTTGGTGTCCCTCCCAGCTCTCTTTCCGGTGCACCTGTCCTCTGACACTGTATGGGTAGTTGTTCATAGCTCTGTGAAGGATTTGCCAGTTGACAGTCAAAAAGCACCTCCCTCAAACTCAGGAGACTATCTGCCTGTCCTTCCCAGAAGGACAGATGACCAGGCATTATACAATACATTTGTTTATAATTTAAGCATCTTTCCGCAAAACAGAACTTCCAGTCACTCAAGGGACTCCTTGAGAAGATCAAGATGGAAAATGAACTCACTCCTCACCTGACTTTTTCACTGCCTTGTTTTGCATCCCCTGCTTTTAGTTTTACCAGAGACCACATCCCTTCATAAACTCGCTGCTTGCAGATCAGACTCTCGGGTTTTATGTCTCAAGAATGTGACTTAAAACTCTAAAAGAATGTGACTTAAGATGTCTTCGGATTTTGTGTTTTGATAGGACCAACCATGTTGTCAAAGGAGAAGAAAGAGTTCAACAAAACTGGAATGATGTGGGTTTAGTATATGTTCTGGTTATTATGTATTGATCAGAATTTGAGGCAATATGCAGGGTATTTTTTTCAACTATTTCATTTTCAGATGGTAGATAAATTGATAGCTTCTGCCTGACTTAGGATGAGCTGACCAAGTAGAGTCCTGGAGAAATAGATGTGAGGAACTACTACTAGTTTGCATACTAGGACAATTCTTCTGTCAACATGCAACCGCCCTACTACTGTGTGGTTGCTACATGCAAAACGGTTGTGTACAATGCTGACAGGAAAGAAAGAGGAGAGTGTAGAGACAGAGACTCAGAGACAGAGAGACAGAGAAATAGAGAGACAGAGGGGGACAAAAAGGGAGGGCTGTTTCTATTATTTTAGAAACTAAAAACCAGAATTCACATTTCATGTAGACATCCCAATAAAGATGCCTGTGACCAGGACTTATAGGAGCTGCATGTGATTCTTTTCTTTTTTTTTCTTTTGGTTTTTCGGGCCACACACCCGTTTGATACTCAGGGGTTATTCCTAGCTACGCGCTCAGAAATTGCCCCTGGCTTCGGGGGACCATATGGGACGCCGGGGATCGAACCGTGGTCCTTTTCTTGGCTTGCGCTTGCAAGGCAGACACCTTACCTCTAGTGCCACCACCACGCCGGCCCCGTGATTCTTGTTTTACTTGAAACCAGTTATTTGGCTCTGGACAGTTCACAGCCATTTCAATTTCCCCCTCAATCAACTGGATGAAGTAAAAAGTGTGTTCCTGGGAATGTTAACTTATCCCTAGAGTGTGTGGGTGGGCAAATTTTATCTCATCTCATAAATCTCAGAATGGGGAATATAAGAAGGGAGGGGGGTTAGCTGTCATAAATAGGAACCAACTGTTTAAATTAAATGGCATCAGTTACACAAATTGGATAACATTAGTCCTGGATCCATTTGTTCTGCAACTGTGTAAAAATCACAGATTTCCCAAATACTGAAAAAAATACCTCTATTGCTTCCACATAAAAGTAACCTGAGCCCCTCTCCCAGACCTTCTGTTTTGTCACTGTTTCCATGTCTAAGAGGAGTAGAGTACTGGGTTAGCCGCTATTTTATGAGCTTCCTGGAATCCTTGGCAAGTTTTTCTGAGCTTTCCAGCTTAGATCCTTCAGGAAACATAATCTGATGAGTCTCCTCTTGGCTGAGATTACCTTTCTTCATATGAGGGAGAAAGAAGTGTGATGACAGATGAATAGTGCCTAGGTCTCACTCGGATGTGCACGTGATAGAGTTGGAAGTTCAATTTCACTAAAGTCCTGTCAGTGATTGTTTTTTCTCTTACCCCCAAATATCTGATTCCTCAATGCACTTTGTACAATAATTCACATTATTGATCTTTTGTCAGAATTTTTTCGGTGGGTGTTAAAGCTGGTTTTTAAATTATTGTTTGTTTTCCTTTTAGTCCTGTAGATTGTTTGGCCTGGCACTCTTTGGTGAGAATCATTGGGGTTTTAGAAAATATTTTAGCGAATGATTTTTATTACTAAATGGGATGTCAATGGAGCAATGTATACAACTTTGAAACTATCTTCTTAAAGGGAAGCAATGAGCCCCCCCTCCAATTTTCCTTCAGGTTCACTAGATTAATAAACCTGAAAACTTAGCGCATAGGACTTCTGCTACAAATAACACTGAACACTGCCACATACCAGCTTAGTCTTTAACTTGTTAAACCACTAATGGGGAGTTTAGCCTCTCTCTTACAGATATAACAGCAAGGCTATAAATAAATCTTTATATCTTTTGTGAGTTTTATAGTGTTTGGTGATGGCATCTGAAGAACCATGCTTCTTATCTGGTGTTTGGATTTGAGGGTGCCTTTCCAGCAAATTCTCAGCCAAGTGAAACAAAAAGACAACAGAGTAAATACAGAGATCAACAATGCCTAATAATGCACATGATCAAGACTTTGTACTTTATGCTTTATACAAGGAGTCCCAGCACTAAACTAAAATAAACAATCAAATTTAAATACAATTGTCCAACATTCACAGAGATGATTGGCCTACTATATATCCACCCTAGGAATTGTCCATGAATGTTAGACTTGCAAAATTTTATTCACATACGGAAAAAAACAAACATGAGAATTTATAAAGAATCAACTTCCAACATTTTAGGTCCCGCTAGAATGCAAAAGACGTCATATGGGGACTCTTTACCTTGAAATTAAAACCTAAAATAAGGTAAGCCAAGAACTGTCAGCATGAGGAAAAACATAGACCAAACACTAGCCAGTAAAATGCATCATTTATGGTTTTGTCAACAAGTTGTTCAGGTTTCAAAGTAGATATTAATAGAATATTCATTTTATATATTTTTATTTATTTTATTATATATTTATATTCTATTTATATAAACTGTAGAATACCCTAATTGTCTAAAAGATTTTTTTTACTATTCTTGCTGCTTTTAATTAGTTAGAAACTAATTTTAGCATCATCTTCCTCTTTCATCTTTCCACTTCTAGAAAGAACTATCATTTTATAGGACCCTGTAACATGTCAACTGCTTTGATGTATTCAGGAACCTTTCAGGGTGGTGCTGTTTGTAAAACCCAGTCTAATGGTTTCCAGACTTTACTGCACACTGCAATCAGCAGGTAAACTTTGGAAACTACTGGAAATACCTGGACCCCATCCTCAGAGCTCCTATTTTTGGTAATTGGTAAAGACCTGATGTGAGACTTTTAAAAGGCACCGAGGAAATTTGAATAAGTCATCTGTACACCTCAAAATGAAATTTTGGCTGCTGAAAAATGACATAAGATAGCTAGAGAGAAAGTACAGCTGGGAAAGCTCCTGCCTTGTTTGCAGCCAACCCTGGTTCAATTTCTGACATTGTTCATGATCCACCAAGCACCTCCAGGAGTGATTCCTGAGTACAGAGCCAGGAGTAAGCTCTGAGCACCACAAGGTATTCCCCACCCCTCACTCCCTAGAAAAGAAAAAGGAAAAGGACATAAGCAGGTAGAAGATCTAATGTCAAATCTCCTCATTATTCCCCGATTTCCAGAGCTACAATGGACAACCAGTGGACTATCTGCTGGGTGAGCTGTGGGCTTCAGCATAGGCCAGTAGGCAGAATCATTATTTTATTTGTTTGTTTTATTGTGATGGGCCACTTCCAGTGGATCAGGGTTCATGGATTACAAGATCAAAGCCAGCATCTGTCCCCAAATATGTGTCCTCATATTTGTGCCACATTGTGGACTGAGCCTATTTATAAGAATCATTGCAGGAGGTAATGGTTGGGAGATGGCTTAGCTTAGAACCAACTGAAGGAAAATGAAAAATCAAGGTCAGGGAGGTCTTTTGGTAAACTCTCTTGCCCTCTAATTGACCTTGGTGTCTACAGATTAATCCTTCATGGAGTCCAGAAAATGTGGATAAAATAATAAGGTGCCATCGCAGTCCATTTCCAAGCACCAGATCCTAGGATCCTGAAGAAGAGCAGAGAAAACCCAATAACCAGAGTCACATTTCTCTAATTTTTCAGTGTATTTTCTCCAGCTCTACTTGATACACTAAAAGTCTGCAGTAAAACCAGCTTAGGATATTTTTCCACTTAAGGATAAAACAAGTTACCAATCCTGGCAAGACTCTTTCATGAAATCAAAAAAACAGGAACACTTCCAAATAGCTATTATGAAGCCAACATCACCTTGATACCTAAACCAGACAGAGATGCTATGAAAAAAGAAAATTACAGACCAATATCGCTGATGAATACAGATGCAAAGATCCTCAACAAAATCCTGGCAAATAGGATTCAATGCCTCATTAAGAAGATCATCCACTATGATCAAGTAGGTTTTATCCCAGGAATGCAAGGCTGGTTTAACATCCATAAATCTATCAACATAATACACAACATCAACAACAAGAAAAATAAAAATCACATGATCATATCAATAGACGCAGAGAAAGCATTTGATAAGGTTCAACACCCTTATCAAAACTCTCAGCAAGATGGGAATGGAAGGAACCTTTCTCAATATAGTTAAGGCCATCTACCACAAGCCAGAGGCAAATATTGTCCTCCATGGAGAAAAATTGAAAGCCTTTCCTCTAAATTCTGGCAAAATTCAAGACTGTCCTCTCTCATCGCTCCTATTCAACATAGCACTGGAAGTACTTGCTATAGCGATTAGGCACGAAAAAGATATCAAGGGAATCCAGATAGGAAAGGAAGAAGTCAAGCTCTCATTGTTTGCAGATGACATGATACTCTACTTAGAAAACCCTAAATTCTCTATGAAAAAGCTTCTAGAAACAATAGACTCATATAGCAAGGTGGCAGGCTAGAAAATTAACACACAAAAATCAATGGCCTTTCTATACACCAATAGTAATAAGGAAGAAATGGACATTAAGAAAATAACCCCATTCACAATAGTGCCACACAAACTCAAATATATTGGAATCAACTAGACTAAAAATGTGAAGAACCTATACAAAGAAAACTATAAAACTCTGCTCCAAGAAATAAGAGAGGACACGCGAAAATGGAAACACATACCCTGCTCATGGATTGGCAGGATTAACATCATTAAAATGGCAATACTCCCCAAAGCATTGTACAGATTTAATGCGATCTGCTAAAGATACCCATGACATTCTTCAAAGAAGTGGATCAGGCACTTTTGAAATTTATTTGGAACAATAAACACACTAGAGTAGCTAAAGCAATTATTGGGAAATAAAATATGGGAGGAATTACTTTCCCCAACTTTAAACTGTACTACAAAGCAATAGTTATCAAAACAGCATGGTATTGGAATAAAGACAGGACCTCAGATCAGTGGAATAGGCTTGAATACTCTGAGAATGTTCCTCAGACATACAATCACCTAATTTTTGATAAAGGAGCAAGAAATCCTAAATGGAGCAAAGAAAGCCTCTTCAACAAGTGGTGTTGGCACAACTGGCTAGCCACTTGCAAAAAATTGAACTTAGACTCCCAGTTAACATCATGTAGGAAGGTTAAATCTAAATGGATGAAAGACCTCGATATTGGGCCTGAAACCATAAGATATATAGAACAACACATAGGTAAAACACTTCAGGACATTGAGACTAAAGGCATCTTCAAGGAGGAAACTGCACTCTCCAAGCAAGTGAAAGCAGAAGTTAACAGATGGGAATATATTAAACTGAGAAGCTTCTGCACCTCAAAGGAAAT